>NW_025534592.1:0-178399 GCF_020615455.1 Coregonus clupeaformis | reverse complement strand
CAGTCTGTTCTGCCCTACTTTTACATAATATATTTCCTAACAAACTGAGGACCCCTGTCCTTTTCAGATCTTGACAAATTATTCAAAATCGCTGAAGAAAGACAAAAACAACTTCTCTCTCTCCAGTCAAAGAGTATTCAAAGTGAAAGATAGACCAGACATGTCTATAAAATGGCAGCAGTAGCCCACTGACCAGGGACAAACACAGTCTCCCCTGGTCCCTGCAGGATCTCCAGGGGTCTGAACTCAGCGGGCCAGGTTGGCTGCTGGGTGCGTGGGTACACCACGCTGAACCAGGTGATGGCCTCATCCTGCTGGTTGCCCCCGTCCTCCCGGGTCACCTTGATCAGCTCCCGGGGCGTGTGGGTGGGGAACAAGCACCAGCGCTTGTGCCCCTGCACCAGGGCATTCCAGGCACTCGTACCCAGCGGGTCAATGTGGATGCCAGTGCCAGAGCGGGCAGGACCCATTACAAACCATCTGTGAAAAAATACATAAAAATAAAGGGACAGGTGTTACTAGAGTTAGTTAAACTACACAGAACATACAATAACATTGCAGCTATTTTAGTTAACGTTACTGAGGATCGCTCTTACCTGTAAGGAGGCCTGCGCTTCTCCCGGCGAACTGGAAGAGGTCGTCCCTAAAGTAGACTGGCACCTGGTAGTCCTCCAGCAGCTTACGGCGCTTGGCGTGCTCGCCGTAGCTGCTGTCGAAGATGTAGAGTGGGCTGTCGTCCTGTGTGGACTCCAGGTACTCCACGTAGTACTTCATCTTCATCTTCACAGAGTAACCGTCGTTGTCCTCACCACACTTGAACTTCTGGTTGCGGTACTTACGTTTGAGGCGCTCCATGGTCCACTTCTCGCGGGCTGGCCAGGTGTCCTGACAGTTGAGCAGCACCACAGGTTTGTAGGGCCTCTCGAAGCGCTGGATGAACTCCTCTGCGCTGAGACGCAGGGTGTCCACACGCTCAACATTGTCCTGTGAGACGCATACGGCAGACATGTCAGTGCCAGGAGGTAGAAGGGATTATATACGCAAATGGTATATTATATTATTATAAAAAGGTCTGTTTGTGTGAAAGAGAGAGTTGAGGGCTACATTTCATGAATGTACGCCTACTTTAATCAACACTTTCTCAATAACCATTCTACCAATACAAATTACTTTGTACTGAATTCAAGGGGAACACTAGTCATTTCTGACTTAATGCTTGCCAGTCATTGGGCCTAGTATTGGTCTCGCAGATTGAGGTTGAGTGTTTTACAAAACTGCATCGCAATAAAATATCAACTGTTGTTTAGGTAGAGAGCCAGGCTGTTTTTGAATGCAATGACACCAACTGGAACATTAAGGAGTAGACTCGGAGGAAGACAATTTGACAGTCTGATCTGGGGCAAAGGGAATACAAAAGGTGATGGGCATTTTTGTTCCCCTTTTACATGGAATAATGGGGTCTGACATTTTTTAAAGGCTAAATTCAGAAGCACACCCCCAAAAGAGAGGGAATGAAACAAAAATGCTGTTGAGATCTTGACCTATATGACATCTCTTAAAACTACCTCCGTTGGAGGGGCTAATTCAGACCTGACACCAGTATCCGTCAACCGGAATTATCTAAGTTTGAGTGTCATGGGTATTCTTAGCCAGCCTGAGCAGCCCTTCTTAACTCTCTTGTGATTAAAACAAAATGCCATCATCAGCTGTCTATTGGGTCTGAGCACATGGGTCAGTAGGCTGGCTACCTGTTGGTGGTGACTGGCTAATCTTCACATGTAGGCCTCAATGAAATACAAATGTAACAATATTGTCACGATTTCACAACAAAGTAACTAGACACCGTCAAACTAATAAGGTAAAGTATTAATGGAATGGCCTGTGGCACACAGAGTTTGAGTCCAGAGTGACAGATTTGACAGTTGCGCCAATGAAGACCGCTGTGCGCTGAAAGCGCAGCAGTAGCCTACGTGACCATCCGCACTGGTTTTGTAATGTGAAACGTGTTGACAGAACTAACATGGCTAACTAGCCTAGCATGGATAGCGTTCTACCGACAGTTTACCTTCACTGAGCGGTGTGACACATCGAAACTCTTGCAATAGTCATGTTTCGTCCAGTCTGAAGAGTCCTTCAGCTCAGGTCTGGCGCTCCGCTTCGCCTCTTTGATCCTCTTCTTACTTTTATGGTTCATTCCTCCAAATTTAGGGAGTTGTCTTGAGTTAGCTAGCTCGCTAGACTGGGGTGTGTAGACAAACACATTTGCTAGCTTGACTTGCTAGCTAGTGGTGAAGCTAACGTTAGTTGAGTGGCTAGCGTAGCGGCTGGTCTGGAGTTAAATTTAAACGGTAAGCAACTTCATACGAGTACTTTGTTGGTGTTACTGAAACACGACACGTTGGCCTTAAAATTAAGATGTTGTTCTAAGCATACTTTTAATAGCGAGGAAGCTGCTCGGATGAAATTAGCTAAGCAGCTAACTACAACAATGCTCTTGCAACCAAACGCGGGGGTATCTACAATTTGAAACCCGCCCACCCAGAGAGCCGTAAGAAGTTCGTTGGCCACGTACAAGAGCGGGTCATACATCCGAGAAAACCGATTGGATAAAATGTGGAATACGCCTTCCCACCAGAGTCATTAGCACATGTCATTGGCTGTATACCGTCTACGTTTTCACCGTCCATCAGCAGACAGACGCAAGCATGTCTGTTTTTTGGGAAATACGGTTTTAATGACAGTAAACGTATTGTTTTAGCACTGAATTTATTTACTAACTCTCACAATTGGGATGGTAAAATGGAAAACAGAGCAACTGAGATGTCCAACATATTGCATAAGTCCTTCACGTTCGAAGAATACGAGGACCCAAAGCAATCACTGAATGTTTCCATCCCTGAGGTTTTTGCGCACTTTCTAATCTACACTTTTTCCATGTGTAACCAGTGATGTTGCTGTAAATAACAATATTGCTCGCCTACAACTGCACTGTAGTAATTGACCCTGAAGCCTGCCGAGTTCCTTGGAGGTGTACAGAAGTTATCCTGCCAGCCAGACTTTTCTGAATCAATGGAAGTTGTTTTGACATTCATGTGAACTGTAATCATGTCGTTTCTCCACTCTCTGTACTAGGTCCTTGATCCACAATATGGGATGTATGTCTGGCCTTGTGCAGTGGTATTAGCACAATATGTGTGGACACATAGGGAAGAGCTGATCCACAAAACGGTGCTAGAGGTAATTTACTGAACCAAACCTTTATTCAGTGTACTCTCCAATTAACTTATATTTACCGTCTGAATGTGTAACTTGTTTCTGAAACAAACTATTGAATCAGAATGCACTGCTGTTTGTTCACAGCTTGGGGCTGGCGTGAGTTTACCTGGTGTGGTGGCAGCAAAGTGTGGGGCACAAGTGATCTTGTCAGACAGTGCAGAACTTCCACTGTGTCTGGAGAACTGTAGGCGCACGTGTGAAGTGAATGAACTGCCCAATGTGCTTGTGGTGGGTATTACCTGGGGAGAAGTCTCCCCAGACCTTCTGCTCCTCCCTCCATTAGACATCATCTTGGGATCAGATGTTTTCTATGAGCCTGAAGGTGAGTTCAGACTGACCAGTTCATTTGGGAAATGTGAGCAGATAGAGTTCTGAAACTCGAATTTACTATGAATTTACAACTTTCAGATTTTGAAAATGCCCTGGTGACCATCTCCTTCCTCTTGAGGAAAAACCCTGTGGCCCAATTTTGGACAACTTACCAAGAGAGAAGGTATGCCTTTCAGGACCGTATGTGGCTGTCAGTCAATGTCAAGTAAACATTACTCAAATTGATTATTTGTCTTAATGTTTCAGTGCTGACTGGTCCATAGAGGCATTGCTGCACAAATGGAACTTGAAGTGTCTCAACATTCCACTGGAGAAATTCCACGCCAACAAAGACCAACTAGCTGGGTCAACACTTCCTGGAAGCCATGCTGTACAAATGATTATAACTGAGGACAAGGAAAGCTGAATGACAATAAAGACATAAAATGGTGTCAATGTATCCTTCAGTTACTGCCAGCAAGGCATATTCAAATTCGCCAAATAGTCATCAAGACCCAATACAAGATCAATGGTTCAAAACACAATGCATTATAAAATAGTCTAAGTTGTATAGTAGTGTTGTCAAAGTAAGTTTTAGAATGAAATTGATTACACGAAAGCCAAACATTTTAGAAGATAATTTTTATTAGCTTTCACATTGGACACTTATACTCTTGCAAGGGGGAAAAGGAATGCACAAAAGGGCAAGACAGAATGCATCTGTTCTGTTTGACAATGAAACAAACAAAAATTAGCATACCATACTTGGTGCTCCGAATTAGAGAACATTTAAACTTGTGTTGAAAGCAAGACAGGCATTCTACCGATGGTGAATTTGTAGCAGCCATTTAAGTTGGCCACCATCACAGCATTGTAGCCACAGGGGCATTCCCGGAGAACACTGGAAACAGCCAAGCACTGCAACACGCCACCTTAACAGCTAACCAGCAATACTCAACTGCTACACAACTGCGCCTAGTGCACAAAAAATACAGGAGAGAAGATTAGAGTCACAATTAAATTAAAGATAAACCTACATCGCAAAGTTCACTTGCAAGTAAATCTGTGCTTGGTTCTTTCCGTACTTATCCTAAAAGCTTTTGGAAGCCCTATCCATTTAAACTTCTGTAATGGCCTTTCACTAACCCCATATCTCCCTGAACAGTTCTCATGAAACCCAAAATAACAGTTGTAAAAGCTAGGCCAGCAAATCTTCACTATGACAGTTTTAGATACTGAAAATAGCCATGCAGTCCAACTAATTCAAATCCCAGCAGTATTGCCCACCTACCTCAAAAGCACAGTAAGTATTTATTTATTAAAACATTGCACACTGAAAGACAAGTCTGGGCAAACAAAAAAAAAAAACACCTTCCGGTCAAGATACAATAATAACCTTTTACACCAGAAATCATTGTATGGACAGGGTCCGCAGTCTGACGTCCTCATTGGCGTCTCATCTGAAAAAGGTTTGAAAGACAAGCTGTAAGAAACAGGTGTTGGAAAACAAATCGCTACATTTTGTCTTAAACCTCTAGTAATGAAGTGGCGACGACTTGTTAACTTGACCACCCCTCCCTCCAGATAGACGTGGAGACACCTCCAGGCCATTTGCATGGCATAATCAGCTGCCAATGTAATGCCAACTTCATGTGAATAGCACATTTCCCCCATATTAGTAGGTAACTAGTCTACATTTGAAAAAAATTTGCCAAATCAAAAGCTATGCCAATACCCATTTCTGATGGTTGAAATTGTTTGGTTCAAGGAAGGAACCAACGTCAAGAGACGCCCAGGCTTCACAAAATGAGAAATCTTGTCATGAGAAACCAGAGTCAGACAAACCTTGGTTCCCTCCTGAGCACAAGTATTTGCCCCCAAAAGGCCGAGAGCATGACCTGGAGGACAATGCAAGGCTTCTGTCCATTGTCCTGCAGACGTACCTCAACACCACCCCAACACTGACTGCAACCTGCAACCGGCCTGCAACCTGCAACCGGCCTGCTCCATAGCAACCCCCACAGCAGCAGGTGCCCGGACAGCTCACACACCCAGCTCACTAACTGCTCATACTGCCTCAAACTCCTCTTTTGCAAACAGGATTCCGCAGCTTGGAGGAAAGAATTCCAGATTTTTTTTGAACATTTTATTTTGATGGTAAAAAATTATTTTCAAATACCACAGATGTACATGTCAAGAACGGACCTCTACACTGATAACGAACTGGAACATTGGGCAGGACAGAGTAAAATTGTGACAAAGGAATAGTCCCAAAAATCCATCAAATGTGAGTTTAAGGCAACGACCATATGGGACAGTTTTCCATTCTGCTTTGCCATGCCCAGTGTTACAGTAATATGCATAACCATTTTGAGGTGGAAAAAGACAGTGTTAAAGCAGCTCACATTTGGTCAAGACATCCCACAACCAACCCCCTTCTATTCAACCACAGATAACCATTGAAAAGGGAGAGAGTGCAAATCCATCCCACACATGACCCTCCCCATGCTATTCATACAATTTAGTGTAACGCTAGACTTCACCTCAAACAATTTACAAAAAGGTAGTGTTAAGGTGTTCCCATCTCCTTGCCCAACACTTACCATTTTGTCACTCATCTATGGGGTTTCAGCGCCATTCGCCCCAGGTGACTTGGGCTGGCTCTTGGATCTTGACCGTGAGCCTCTTTCTGCAGGGGTGTGGCTCCTGGAACGGGACTTTGACTTAGGGGTCTTGGATTTGGATCTGGAGCGGGACCTGGATGGGGACTTGGCCTTGTCTCTCTTAGGGGAGCGGGACTTGGAGCGAGAGTAGGAACGGGACCTTGATCGGCTGTTGCGGGAACGGCTGCGGGAACGAGATCGGCTTCTGCTCCGGGATCTGCTGCGTCTCCGACGCCTGGGACTGGGGGGAAAACTACAGTAAGTTCGGTGTGTTGAGTTATCGCCCATCTAAAACAGTGGTAAACGTAAGGCCACAACACCCTCAAAACGCTGCTAAATTATCAGGTCAATGAACCATGCATGTAATGGTGGCTGTTTGACGCTACATAATCGATACAAGGGCCATAAGGTAGCGTTACAACATTCAAGTTCCTACACAAACATTATGCGTCATAGCTAACGTTAGCCAAGTAAACGTAAATTTCACTGTAAATAATTACTACATATCTAACAATGAAAAACGACCCAATCGAAGGAGAGCTAGAGCAACTACTTAACCATGTGCTCAGCTCTTACCTCCTACTTCGTCGGCCATCACCCCCGTACCTCCGGGGAGCACCTCCACGCCGACGGTCACCACGCTCTCCACGGTCACCACCACCTCCATGGTGAGAATCTGGGGGACGTCCGTAGCGTGCCATCTGGACTCTCAGCTCGCGCCCGTCCAGCACGGCACCATCCATTGCGTCCATCGCATCCTCTGCATCCCGCTTGTCATGGAATCGCACAAAGGAGAACCCTCTGCTCTCTTTCGTATAACGATCTCGGGGGATGTAAACATCTCCTACCCTACCATACTTTTCGAAGACACGGCGAAGGGTCTCAGGTGAAGTTCGGTACGTCAGATTATCCACTTTAAGAGAAGTCATGCCCTCAACATCGGGCGGGGGCCTACCATAACTCATGTTGCAGATAGCTTAGCTAGCCTAGCTAACAAACACGCAACGGTACTATCAGAAAATGAGGGTGAAAGGTCAACACCCGCGTAAAGTTTTTGATTAAAAGTATCGTACTTAAACACCCTGCTCGCTATATGTCGAGTTTTTCTTAAAAAACTGAAATATAGCTTTCCAAATTTATGACGATTTCCTTAGCACATACCATTTGTTCGCACGAGCTGTTGTACCTTGCTCCTCCTCGTTGAATGAGGTTGATGAGGAACGCTGCTGCGTATTTATTTGGAGGGAAAAGCAACACAAATCTTCAAATTACACATTTTCAATCACAATTCAATACCCCAAAACATATGATATTATATACAAATAACTTGGATGGGACACAAATGGAAAATAATTTCAATTCAGTAATGTTTTCAAATGTTTGACCCGGAAACGAGAGTGACGTCAGACTAGCAAATAAACTCAGTTTCCCAGTGGGCTTTGGGTTATACGGTGGTGCAATGTCAGCTGATTTATCTCACATGACGAACAGTTTCGGTCACTCACTGAGAATTATTCAAAGTCCGTTTTAAACTAGACGGGGGGAAAGTATTGTAGTCTAGTACATTATTGTTGGATTCTTTCTAGGATTTGAGTCCATCTGCTAACTCCACAAGTCGTTATTGGTTTGCTAACTATGTAGCTTGCACAAACAAGTCGGTAAGTTGTTTTCTTCTTAAATGGCTAAACAGACAAAAGCAAGGAAGTACTGTAGTGATTATTTGGTAGCAGATCTAGCTAGATATGTATTGTTTGGACAATAGTTCATATTCATAGCATTGTTTGTATTTCCCAACCTTTCTACAAATTTCTCAACAAGGTTGTTTTGATTCTGTTCTTTTTCAGATGAGCTGTGGGCCCCTTCAGAGGTTTTTTAACTAACCCATTTCGTCAAGTAATATTACAGTGACACCCTGCAGCAAGCATGGGTCCAGAGGGAAAGACACTCTTGAACATCATAATCCTGGGTTTTGGATTTATGTTCATGTTCACTGCTTTCCAAACATGCGGCAATATAGAGGTATGGTTGAACTGACAAATGATACATAGAAATTCTAACCACACAACTGTAGGGAACCTACAGGGGAAATTGATATTGATGGTGTCATTTGTTTATGTCTCGTGCTTTTTCAGCAAACTGTGATCAAGAGTTTCAACAGCACTGAATTCCATGGGAGTGGATACACAAGGTAATTCATTGTGATGCTGAAATACTGTGACTTTGTCCTATGATAAACATTAGAACTGTTGGAAGATCGTAATCCTGTCTCTCTCTCAAATAGGTCTCCAAAGGTAAGTAATTGAATCTGCCCAGTTTAGACAACAAAGTTGACTTTCAGTTCTCTACAATATCCCAGTTTGCCGAGGTATTACGTAAATAACATGCATATGACTGTGCTGTTGTAGGGCCTCGTTTGTGATTTCATTGCTGCTGTTGGCCTTTATGGACATCTTAATGACACCACCCGTGGCAGGCAAACACCTGGCTTTTAAAAAATTCAAACACATCCTTAGTGACTTAGAATAAAATGCCTGCAGTTGTAGCCATGTTGCTAACATTTCCTATGAATAGCGGTATTACATTGGCGCAATATCATCTAATTCGTTTTTACACATGTCTTTACATGTAGCATGGCCATCATCTATGGAGTTTTCTCTGCATCCAACCTGATTGCTCCCTCAGTAGTGGCTGTTATAGGACCCCAATTGTCCATGTTCTTTAGTGGATTAGTATACAGGTGAGCACACTCTTTTGACCTTTCTTTAAATCAACCCACTGTAGCCTATACCTGTTTATAGAACTGTTTCTTTACCAATTCTCTCTGAGATGTTAAAGCTGTTCAATGTTTTGTTTCCATCAGTGGATACATTGCCATGTTCATCCACCCCTTCACTTGGAGCTTCTACACAGCCTCTGTAGTAGTTGGAATAGCAGCTGCAAGTAAGAAGACTATGTGCTATTCTTACTTGAGAATTAGACTCGTATCTCTATCACCACATAACCCTCTTTCTTTTCTCTTTCCATCTGTGGCCTAGTATTGTGGACAGCTCAGGGGAACCTACTCACCATCAACTCTACAGATGCCACCATTGGCAGGAACAGTGGTATTTTCTGGGCCTTGCTACAGTTCAGGTACTTCTTCTTATCAGCATAACTGTATTGATTGCAGCACTGTTTAGCATAGCTTTTTACACCCTAGTACTGAATCCATGGTGTTGCACTGCCTAACATGTATTTATCTCATTTTGCAGCTTATTCTTTGGAAACATGTATATTTATTTTGCCTGGCATGGCCATGTTCACATATCAGGTATGTCATCAGTTTTGGTTAACTTTTTACTATAACGATGTAAATATGTTTTGAACGTATTCTACCTAGATTCATGAGTCTTTTCCCCTTTCCTTTTTATAGTATCTAGCATTCCCTAAGTTCCCTTGACATAATGAGGAAATCTCATTTTGGCCATAAGTTACTGACACATGCTGGTTGTGTGTGTGTGTGTGTGTGTGTGTGTGTGTCTAGACAAGGATCGCCAGACAGTGTTCATCTCTCTCACGGTCATCAGCCTGGTGGGCAGCTTCCTGTTCTTCCTGATCCAGAAGCCAGAGCCTGAGGCCACACCCTCCGAGGCGTCTGAGTCCACAGAGAGCGCCTCTATCGTTGTGTGAGTGCAGTCTGCAGACAGGCTGGGCTGGAAAACATGGTCTAGGTCTAATGTTAGAGTAAACTAGCACAAGAAAGATTGTCCTTATCTACCCTTTTATTGACCAGAATCACACATGTTGTCATGCATACATACACACATCAAATATTGATATACTAATAGATATGCCATACAAATGGTGTTTGTGCATTCTGTACCTGCCGTTGTATGTAAGGTACAGCGTATTCCTCCATAGGCCTGGGTTGAATCTGGATAATTCTGTATTTCTCTATGTTTGAATAGGCTGTACTTAAGTTTATTTATGGATTTCTCTTCCTTGCAGAGCGACTCCAGGTCTCGGTTCCCAGGCTCTGGACGCTTTCAGTGAGTCAGAGTTAATTGGTTGCAACTTACTTCAATCTGTCTTATCAGCAATATCCACAAAGGCCCAGAGCTCAGCTGACTGATATGTGCCCTCTTCTTACAGAGAAAGCGTTGCAGTTGTCTGTCACTAAAGAGATGCTACTGCTAAGTATCTCCATAGCATACACAGGTGAGCAAATTAATTCAAATTCCTTCAGCAAAAAGCTGGTTTGGGCTATTTCCAATATGAGGAAACTTCTTTCAGTGGATGCTAGTATACAATTATAAAAATATAAACGGATGCATATTCAATTGACATTGAGTATGTTTGAATGCGTAACCATAGATTCTATGTGTGTAACTCTTGCTCCGTCTCCACCTTCAGGCCTAGAGCTGACATTTTACAGCGGGGTATACGGGACATGTATAGGAGCCATGACACGATTTGGGGACGATGCCAAGAGTCTGATCGGGCTCTCTGGCATTTTCATTGGCCTGGGAGAGATCCTAGGTGAGTATGTTACCACTGTTGATTCTAAGTAGTTTTTTATCTTCAATGCTGTTTCGCATCACATGATACACGTGAGGTTAGGAAAGCAGATAAAACTGGGTTGCCAGGAAGGGACTGATGAGGAAGTCAATGCCTCTGTTTTTGCTGTGCCTCTGTGTGTCCAGGAGGGGGCGTGTTTGGGATGCTGAACAAGTGCAACCGGTTTGGGAGGAACCCGGTGGTGCTGCTGGGGCTGATCACTCACTTCGTGGCCTTTTACCTGATCTTCCTAAACATCGCCAGTGATGCCCCTATTGCACCAGAGGAGGGCACACACCTGCAGGCATACATCACCCCCAGGTACACAGCAGGGCTTACTCAGATGGCCCATTTAACAATCACCATAGATTACTATTACAACAATTATACTGTACTTTGCATAAGGATACAGTAGGTCAGGACATGAGCATTATGTTAAGTGTAGCAGTAGTGCATAATTGCATTTTAACTCTGATATCAGGTTACTGCAGATTGTGTAAGGTTCCATGTCTGTATTAACCTGGGATGTTGTCTGTTCAGTGTTGAGGTGGCGTTGCCTTATTTGCTTAACCTGTTGTGTTCTGATGTGTGTCCACAGTGTTGAGGTGGCTCTGCTGTGCAGCTTCCTGCTGGGCCTGGGGGACAGCTGCTTCAACACCCAGCTGCTGAGCATTGTGGGATTCATGTTCCGGGAGGACAGCGCTCCTGCCTTCGCTGTTTTCAAGTTTGTCCAGGTACATTGATATCTGTTAGGCCTACACACACGGTATGGTTTGCTAACTATGGTGGTGATGTATTACTCGGAATGATTTGAAGAAATTTAACATTGAGTTATTTGCATGATATATCCCTCGATTCCCCATACTTGCTATCCACTGTTGTTGTATTACAGTGGTGTAACTTGGTGCTCTTGTCCTCCACAGTCCATCGCAGCAGCCCTGGCCTTCTTCTACAGTAACTATCTCCTGCTGCACTGGCAGCTGCTCATCATGGTTGTGGTGGGCTTCCTGGGCACGCTATCCTTCTTCGTGGCTGAGTGGATGGTGGTCTCCAGCAGACGTGACACTGACTATGACAGCATATGACAACCTATGGGAGGAGGGGGCCACGGTGAGAGGAACTATTCACACCTGGACAGGTCATCTGGGGAAGAGTCAGTGTAACACCTTCCTATCAACCCAGCTATCCTTTGGAATCCTTCAACTGATATTTTGACTGGCCCACCTCCGCCCCAATAAGCAGAGACTGTTTTAGCATAGTCATTCACAGCTCTATTGATTTTTGCCTTTCAAGTGTATGAGACAATTTAATACTGTATGTTTTACTCTACTTGGAGTGAATCAGTTGTGCACAGAGGAGCCTTTATGTTCACGTTCAATGTCATTCACTGTGCTTGTGTCTTTATGTAGATGTTCAGCTGGTTGGTTTCAATGTGCAGTAGTCATTGACATTTTATAAAACTAAGGTTTAGCTAGAGACTGCTATTCCTACCAAAGTTTCCAGGCTCAACATGAATCTTACTATTGTACTTACATTTGATAGAAGAAAACGTAGTACAGTTGAGTCTTGATAAGCGTACATCGGATATGTACAAACTCTGTTTACATGCAGTACAGTTGACCAGTTCCAATTCAAATATACACTTTTCACTTCTGCATGCTCAGGTTTAGTATACACATTTAGAACACTCCCAAGCCATTGCATTTATCAGGACTCCACTGCATCTAGATTTCTTGTAAGATGGCATTTGTCATAAAGGGAGAAATTATCAAGACACATATACACTAGCTTATTGCAATTTTAATTATTTTGTTATAGTGAAATCCATACCAAATTGTTGAACAATGCTGTAAATGTTATTTCTTTGTCAATATTTGCATCACGCTTTCAGAGTATCTGTAGTATTCCATAGGTTTAGTCAAAAGTGGGATCCAAAAGGCCATACATAGTGTCTTGAGGATGATGGCATAGCCATGGTAAATATGGCTGTTGGATGAATGGTGAATCATAAAATGTAGACCAGAATTTTAATGTCTAAACTGCACTAGGTTATATTGCTCTGTTAAATGTCACATTGAAGAACTCTGAGCTTATGAGTTTATGAGGCTATGGTTTTATTTAGAACTCACATTGAAACATCAAGCATTTTTTCTTTTACATTTTCATCATGCAATTTCGATTGAGGTCATAAACTGTTTACAATGTTTGTGCTCTTTGCCAAAAATGTATAGTCTAACTCATTAATCATGGCATTCATTGTGTGGATTGCTGAATGTAGAGTTCAGTTGTTCGGTGGAGCATGAAAACTGAGTTTGAAGATTGTTCAGCGCCAGAGCTATTGGATGTGAGGCAATCAATAGGATTTTGAGGGAATGAACTACAACGTGTTATGCATTATGAACCAGGTTTCTACTTGAATGTAGTTGCATTTAGAAAAACACTAGGATATGTACGATTATTTTATGAATTTATTATTATGATTAAATTGTAATTTTTAGCCTTTTTTAGTGTCTGTATGCTCCTTTTTGCATACCTGGGGTGAGAACAGGTGATGCTTTGCATACATTCTCAACAACACAACCCTTGTCCTACCTGATGACGATTCGATGCCTGCCTTGTTGCTCAGCAACCAGAGACGCTGTGAGTCAAAATATGGGATGCGATTATTGTGTAACGGAAGGAGGCTACTGTCAGTGTTACGTCCAATAAGGTTCTAGGGTAGGCGTGAGAGATTAGAACCAAATTAAAACAATGTTTAAAGCAAGGTACAAATGGCATTGGAATAAGAAACAACCGAGATTGAGTAGCCACGAGGAGGTGTTGAAAAGTAACTATGTAGGGAAGATTTAATTCTAATTTACAGACACTTTTTTTATTTGGTGCAGACGAAACAAAGTATTTTTTTCTATAATTTTTACATCTATATTGTTTGTGTTCGATCCTGTCGTTTTTTGATCTTATTTAATTGAATCATTCTGGCGTTTATATATTGGAAGAAACTATATCTTTCATATCCCTCGTAAATATTTTTTTAAAACATTGAAACCCAAAAGTAGTGTGAGCCAAAATGTCAGCTGACATTAGTTTTTTCGATTTGGTGAACCTGTCGATCGGGACACCTGATGTTGGAGCTGTCAACTTCAATGCGTTGCATACCCTCCTCCACGCTATCCTGGGACACCTGAAATTTCAAAATATGACCACCGGCTGGAGAGAGGAGGATGCTCCGCCACAGCAGCCCCATGGGCCGCCTCTGACCAAGTCCTCTAGCCCGTACCATCACATGGAGGACAAACTGCGGCAGATAGAGAGACAGATGGCCGCGTTGGAGAAGCTTCCTAGCGGTACAGATCTGCTGAGCCGCACTGCCTCAACCACAACACCGGTCAACGACATGTGGCAGTTGATGCAGCTCCGCCGCAAGGCTCAGGCAAGTGAGGACGGCGTGTCCAAGGTGAGACAGGCTCTTCCTCAAAATGTATTTATTAATATCGCTGAGTTATAATTTTATTTTAAATTGAAATAATGTCATACGAGGACAGGTGAAACTTGAACGCTGCTGCTGTGGCAGTGCTCCCTCCCTTGATCAACTGTCAAACTTTGTTGAAACTTTGATTTGCCTGTGATGCACAATTTTGCTTGTCATAAGATAGGCCCCAAATCATTTAGGGGAATCTGCCCCAAAACATAATTTTGTGGTCATAGAAAAATGGCCATAACAGTCAAGAAATAGGATTACATTACAGTTCCACTAGACTACACATCCATCTTGTGACAGATGTTTGAGTCTGGACTGAGGTTTATTTATTGACCCATATTTTAGCAGGTAAATTGACTGAGAACATATTATCTTACAGCAATGACCTGGGAAAGAGTTACAGTGGGGAGGAGAGGGGGCGAATTAGCCAATTGGAAGCTAGGGATGATTAGGTGGCCATGATGGTATGAGGGCCAGATTGGGAATTTAGCCACAACACCGGGGTTAACACCCCTACTCATATGATAAGTGCCATGGGATCTTTAGTGACCACAGAGTCAAGACACTGAAAGACAGCATCCTATGCAGGGCAATGTCCCCTTCACTGCCCTGGAGCATTGGGATCTCCTTAGACCAGCGGGAAGAGTACCCCCTACTGGCCTTCCAGCAGCATTCTGTCTCCCATCCAGGTACCGACCAGGACCAACTACTTAGTTTCAGAGGCAAGCCAGCAGTGGAATGCAGGGTGGTATGCTGCTAGCAAGTGATTCAGCCCCTCTCATCTGTATTAAGTCCTTGAGTGCTTGCTCATCAGAGCCCTGTCCCGCAGCTGGGGGCCTGTCTGTGTGGTGAATGGTGAGCATTTCAGAGCACTCAGCACTGGATAAGGATATTGATGACAGAGCACAGTACAATAGGTGATGGGCACCGCACTTTCTTCTCAAATGACCTTGCTGTGTCTCTGTTCCAGTTTCCAAAGGAAAGGCCACTCCCCAAAGATAAGCACCACTCTTGTGGTCCCTGTGTATGCTGTGTAACAAAATGGAATAGCTGAGTAGTGCAGATCACTCTGAGCATGTGAACACCAGCGGAGGCTGCTGAGAGGAGCTATAGGAGGACGGCTCATTGTAATGGCTGGAATGGAATTAATGGAACGGAGTCAAACATGGTTTCCATGTGTTTGAAACCATTCCACCTATTCCACTCCAGCCATTACCATAAGCCGTCCTCCCCAATTAAGGTACCACCAACCTCCTGTGGTGTACACTATTTAGAATCAGTGTCGGTCCAGTACTTCATACCACACTCTGAACTGTGTCTCAGCTGTTATCTGAAATGTCTGAGTTTGAAATATGGACACTGATAGAGACATGACAGTCTGTGTTGATAAAGCAAGTAGGAAGATCGAAAGATTGCACAGGACTTAGCTATCTTCACTGATGTTGCCCAGACCTGCCCAGTTATCCCCCCCTCTCTCTCTCAGGTAGATAAGGTGTAATTGGTCTCCTGCAGAGAAATTACTGTAGTTGTCAGAGGAAGAATAACACTCAGGTGATATGAGGGAGAGACAGCCAGTGGGTCCAGGCGAAGGTGCCTCTTTGAAAATCCTTGGAATCATTCATGTCTGCTGTGGGTCAATAACAGTATCCACTGGCCCTGTCTGTCCCTGTCTGGCCTTGTCTGGACCTGTCTGGCCCTCGCTGGCCCTGATTGGTCTTCTCTGGCCCTGTCTGCCATATCCCTGAAGACCCCCACTAAGACACAATGTCCGTCAGTTTCTGTCTCACAACTCATAGCAGCATATTGTATTTGCCACATACCTTAGCCAGGGTCACTCACTTCTTAACCCATGACGGAGATTGTCAGGGGATTGTTGTGGTTGATAAAGGTGTGCTCCGCTGTGATCCCACAGGGTACATGTCCTGGCTCTGAGAGGGCAGCGAAAAGTCTGCCTGAGTGGTGCTCTGTGTTCACAGTGGCGTGGAAGGATTCCAGGCCACCGGCCATCTTAGTCAGAGCCAGTTAATGGCTGACTAAAGAGTAACAGGGAGGTAGAGCGGATGGCTTTCTTCCCAATCGCAAATAACTTCCTTATTGTTGGGACAGTAAAAGTCAGTGTACTTATATTATGTTAGTTACTCATTTCCTACCCCTTTTACTAGAGTTTTGCTTGTTGTCAGAAGGGGCTTGTATTTATGTTGTCCTGTCCGTTACCATTGGCAACAGACTTGTGGGTGATGCAGACCCAGATGTTGTGGCAGAAACAGGAAGGAGGTTGGGCACTCTATCCAAGCAACATCCTCACAGACAAACAGACAAGAGGACTAGGGACATTGTGTCTAAAGGAAGATAAGGTTGGGGATGTCCCCTGGTTAGGGAGCCCAGCTCCTTTGAGGGAATAGGACCATGCATACATTTTTCCCACTGTTGGTGATGTAGGCTATTATAATAATTTCCTGTATACTCAATATATCAGCCTCACGAGGAGCTTTTGAACTGTCATTGGAATCTCATAGGAAATTAACCATACCCTGGACCCACTCATCAAAATGTGACGAATACAGACGAATCTCTGTTTGTCATTAGGGGTTGGGTTGGTTGCCGGGTTAGAATATTCTAGTGTATGTCCTGCTACAAGATTTGATCATGTTTAGCCTAATCTCATGTCTCTGAGATACTTGAGGCGATCGTTGAAAAGGTGGTCTCCTCCAGAAATATA
Organism: Coregonus clupeaformis; assembly: GCF_020615455.1. NCBI lineage: Eukaryota > Metazoa > Chordata > Actinopteri > Salmoniformes > Salmonidae > Coregonus > Coregonus clupeaformis. Next base: position 161,418 of record NW_025534592.1, on the reverse strand, counting down.
TCTTCCACGTTTACAGCTGACTTAACAACCTGTTAGTTATTCAGCCAACTGGTTGACGGCCTGTGCAGCTCAGTGGGGTCACTGTGCATAATTTCATGTCTGGGTGCATTTGACAAAACCCACAGGAACTCTGGTCAATACGTTCAAAGCCACCTGTTTCAACTTTGCTTAGTAAACACAACATATTTCTAATTTGCAACACCCAACACCCAGAGTAAATGTGTGGGTGTACTCTGTCATCAAGGCTTCAGCTGTGTTAAAGAGAAGGGGTGGTTCCATATGAGCAGGGGTTATGTACTCTGAAAAACATGGATTATCTGGAGACAGACAGGTCCTACCGCTGCTATGTAACAGCTTGTGTGTCTCATCTAATGCATATGGACGATGGTGTCCTAGGAACCTCCCTTGGGGTGAAAGGTCAACTGGATGGAGCCATGGAGAGGAGTTTTGGGATCCCTCCTAAATGAAGGGGTTTAGGATCTTCCTACTGATCTTCAAAGGAAGTAGCCAGTATGAAAATGTATGCACTCACTAACTGTAAGTTGCTCTGGATAAGAGCGTCTGCTAAATGACTAAAATGTAAAAAAAAAGACCAGATAATCTTGTTTCTCATGGTCTGAGAGTCCTTTAGGTGCCTTTTGGCAAACTCCAAGTGGGCTTTTACTGAGGAGTGGCTTCCGTCTGGCCACTGCACCTTAAAGGCCTGATTGGTGGAGTGCTGCATAGATGGTTGTCTTTCTGGAAGGTTTCACCTATCTCCACAGAGGAACTCTGGAGCTCTGTCAGAGTGACCATCGGATTCTTGGTCACCTCCCTAACCAAGGCCCTTCTCCCCCGATTGTTCAGTTTGGCCGGGCGGCCAGCTCTAGGAAGATTCTTGGTGGTTCCAAACTTCTTCCATTTAAGAATGATGGAGGCCACTGTGTTCTTGGGGACCTTCAATGCTGCAGATATTTTTTGGTACCCTTCCCCAGATCTGTGCCTCGACACAATCCTGTCTCGGAGCTCTACGGTCAATTCCTTCGACCTCATGACTTGGTTTTTGCTCTGACATGCAGTGTCAACTGTGGGACCTTATATAGACAGGTGTGTGAATTTACCACAGGTGGACTCCAATCAAGTTGTAGAAACATCTCATGAAACACACTCTCAAGAAATCATCTCAAGGATGATACATTTCTGTTTTAATTTTTGCTTTGTCATTATGGGGTATTGTGTGTAGATTGATGAGGAAAAATATTATTTCATACATTTTAGAATAAGGCTGTAACGCAACAAAATGTGGAAAAAGTCAAGGGGTCTGAATACTTTCCGAATGAACTGTATATAGAGTGTGCGACTCTCTTTATTTTTATAGCCTACGATTCAGTCATCATAACAGAAACTGACAAAATATAATGATTGTGTTAAATGATCTGACCAGTAATGTGAGGTTCTTTGAGCTTTGAGTCTTTCAAACATACTCTGTTGTGTTTCCAGTCTATGTCGCTGATCCAGGATCTGCTGAAGGAGATCCAGGACCTGAAGGAGTCCAGAGACGACCTGAAGAAAGCGGTCAAGAGCCTCCAGAACCAACTCGACCAGGTCAGACACACATCCACACTGGCAAACCCTCATAGTGAGGAGGGATTGCAGGTAGACAACATCTGGCAACCTTGCTCATCTCCCTCATTAACCTACAGTAGGGGATACACCCAGTGCTCATCACTAGGGAATCCTTCTCCATCTCACCACCCCACACAGTGGTGAAATATAGCGTCATGTAGAGCCCGATCCACCCTGGCCCTGGTCCCCTCCCTCCCTCCATCACTCTCTGTAGGGGACATGGAGTCATACAGAGGGCAACATCATCAAAGAGCCACAGCTTATCTCTGGCAACCTGGCCTGTCACTCACCCCAACAATAGAGCGAGGATGATAGGGATCATCCTACATATCTGTTTCCATCTGGTAGCATGACGTTGCTCTGGGCGTTCTTTGTATTCCAGCTGAACATGAGTGAGCTGGTTGACAGAATCAACAAAGTGGAGCAGTACTGCCACCGACTGGACAACCTGGACTCTGCCACCGTGAGTTGGAACTGAGGAGGCTACTTTCCGAGCTCAGAAACTATATACTACATTGCTAAGAGGAGCCAAACAATAGTATAGTACTGTTGTAGCTAACTCTAGTAAATAGAGGTAAATCAGGACTTCCCCTCTTTCTTGTCTTCTCTCTATCACAGAAAGAGCTGCAGGACAGAGTTGGACGTTACCCAGACCCAGACGAGCTCATCCAGTGTGTGACCTGGGACATCTTGCAGACCACCTTGGTTAGCAAGCAACATAATCTGCAAAAGGCATGTCTTATGTCTTGCTCAAAAGAGCGAGAGTCCTTTATCAAGCAATCATATACAAGACCGAGGAATAGACATGAGCTTTGTGTTGATGGTAGCTATTTCTCCAATAGGAAATCAGGGACTCAGTCCCTGTCGCTGGCCCCACTTCAGTGGTCATGACCACCATCACTCCTTTCAGCGCCTCTGCTAATGCCAACACTGGAGCTGCTACCTTCACTCCTAGCACTGTCACTGCCAGCCAGCATGGAGGAGCACTGCCCCAGCAGTCCCTCTCTGATGGAGCTGCTGCCTTCACTCCTGGCACTGGCACTGGCACTGTCACTGCCAGCCAGCATGGGGGGGTGCTTCCCCAGCAGTCCCACTCTGATGGAGCTCTGATGGTGCGCAGCAAACCCCTGTCTCGTGTGGCCAGCGGGGCAGAGCGTTACCCAGAGACAGTGGAGGCCCTGAGGAATGTGGGCAGGCTCAGGGAGAGACACAACACCCTGGAGACCAGAGTAGAGCTGCTGGAAGCAGGCAAGGCCGACCAGGCCCAGCTCCAGCACCTCCGGGAGCTCCTCACTGACATGGGTAAAATAGCAATGTGGAGATTGGATAGTGTATGGCTATTCTATGTTTTCTTTTACTGAATGATGTATTTTGTGGGGGATGACCATTTTTTTCCTGAATGTGTAGGTGACAGGGATGTGCCCGAAAACCTGATTGATCAACTGAATCATCTGAGAGTTCTGGTAGACAGCCTGGTGGGTGACAGAGCCAAGGTGAGGGAGGAAGATGTACACACACACACACACACACACACACACACACACACACACACACACACACACACACACACACACACACACTTGTTGATGGCCCCATGTCCCTGTTGTAGCTGGGAGAACTGGAGCAGCTGATTCTGAACATAGGGACAGTTCAGGACTCAGAGGGAGGCTCAGAAATGGCCAAAGGGTCAGACAGTGAGGACTCATCTAACTCTGCTCAGCAAGGACAGCTCAGACTGCAGATATTATACCTCAGGTAAACAACAACACAGGAGCACACAGGAAGGCTAAATATAATTATATATAGTTTTTTATGGATACTACATTTGATATAGTTTGGTAGTCTAAGTAATTTGTAAGTAGTTTGAAGTTTTATGGAAAGTTGAGATGTGATAGTTTTCCATTGTAAGAGAGGTGGTGGCCTGCTCCTCATGGCCTGGTGCTCCTGTTCCACCACTCTGTATTCAGGAAAGCAGTGCAGAAAGTGGAGGAGGTGCTACTGCTGAAAAGTGAGAACACCTCAGCCAAGGCTGAGCAGAAGACCAAGAAAGACAGACAGCTACAGGATCAGGTTAGACAGACAGACAGACAGACATATTTCAGAGCATATAGACATTTGAATACACTGACAGGTCTAAACACCAGAGTACTCTGTAAAACCTTCAACTGTAGAATATAGCTGAAACAGCACCATCCATAATGTAGTAGCTAGCGACCCTTCGTGGCTCCAACATGGCCCTCACACAGCCCTCTCACCCCAGATGGACAACCTGCGAGGCATGCTTGAGGACATGATGGCGTCCTCCTCCTCGCTGCTCTCCCAGAGCCTCCAGCAGGGGCCAGAGCAGGGCCAGGGCAGCGGTCAGGCAGGCGGGCAGCAGGGCTCCACGTGCCCCTCCTGCTCTGTAGACGTGAGCAGGAAGGTCAGCCAGCTGTTCCAACGCTATGAGAATCTGCAGGGCCTGGTTAGCAGCTTCATGAATCAGCAGGGAGGAGGCAGACCTAGAGCAGAGGTACTATAGGCAGGGCCAGGACAGAGGAGGAAACAGAATAGGAAAGGGTTAAATAATGGGTCTGTTATGTTGAACCCTGTGGGAAGGATACGTTTTGAGATGATATGTAAGCGATGCTCTATCAGGGCAGCAGTGTGTTCAGAGAGGTGTTAAGGGAAAGGAGTGTGTCAGTGTCAGCGCGCTCCATGGCACTGGGGCCATGGCTGTGTATTACAGATGAAGAACCATGTCTCTCTGTGTTGTTTCTGCCAGAGCTCGGAGCTGATGAATGACGTTCAGGGAGCCATCCTGCAGCTGCAGGCTGAGTGTGAGAAGCTCCACGGCACAGCCAACCACCTGATTGAGGAGCAGAGCCAGAAACAGGTCCACATCGACGTGAGTCTGGGAGGGAGGGCCGCAGCACAGGGAGGCCCATAGGGGAATAGGAGCGGCTCCATGCTGTTCTTCTGTTCCAATCCACAGAAAGATGATTCTCAATAATGTCTTTCTTTCACAGCATCTGTACAAGTCCATGGAAGAACTGGATGAGAAGAAAGCTGACAAAGATCTTGTGGAGATGGAGATTGAAATCGTGAGTCTCTTACCACAACATAGTTTAGCTTTCCTTCAGTGTCTTATACTCAACTCAGGTGAACTCTCGCAAGTCGTCACATGTTTATGTTAGTCTAGACAAGCTTCCACAAGACCATTCAAGACCATAGGGGTACCTGCAAATCCCAACATGCTCAAGTTCACCTGTACAAGCCCATGCAAAACCATACCAAGGCCATACACAAGTTCATACACGTATGTATTAATACCTACAAGCTCATACAGGTTTCACCTAACCCTTACAAGCCCATGCAGATTTCACCTAACCCTTACAAGCCCATACAGGTTTCACCTAACCCTTACAAGCCCATACAGGTTTCACCTAACCCTTACAAGCCCATACAGGTTTCACCTAACCCTTACAAGCCCACACTAGTACTGCCATTGCCCTGACTGCATCTCCTCTCTCCCTGTAGAAAGCAGACAAGCGTGCCCTGGAGACCAAGGTGAGCCGCATGCAGTTTGATTCCATGACAGAGGAGCTCAACACCATGTTCCAGGAGCTGCTCAGCAAGATCACCGGCCAGGAGCAGGACTGGCACAAAATCATTGACAAAATCTCCACCGAGATGGAGTGCAAGGTGGGACTGAGCTGGAAGTTACCCTGCTACATGGATGTTTATATAATAAGCCTACATGTCCATTGATACACGCCATGCTCTGCTGTTATTACTATGCTATCACCATTTCATATATCTCACGAGTCTGTATGTCACAAGTTTTTAAGTGTTTTACGAACGTGTTTATAGTGACAGATAGCATTGTTTGGTAAAGTCTTATGGAATGTCTGTCTGGAGTGTCTGGTGGTAGTGTATGTCTCTGGGATCCCTGTAGTAAATCTGTTATCTCTCTGTGTAGCTGGACCGGATTGAGCTGGATCCTGTGAAGAAGCAGCTAGAGGACCGCTGGAAGAGCATCCATAAGCAGCTGCAGGCCCAGCCTGCCCCGAAGGAGGATGACGCTGCAGGCATCAGGAGGTAAGTCACTGGTCACAGCCAGGCCCAGGAGGGATGATGGCTGGATAGGTCCAGGTTCCTCTATGGAGTTATACATGATCATGCCTTCATTGTCTTCCCGTGTTTAACGTTCATTTTATCTCTGTCTATATTCTATATTTTATCTCTGTCTATATTCTATATTTTATCTCTGTCTATATGTCTATATTCTATTTTTATACTGTTGTTTACTCACTGTGTATGTATATACTGTATTCTGGACATAACTCATCCGTATATACCTACTATTGTACATACCATTTTCCTTCCAAATGATATACTGTCTATACACACCACGTATTTATATTCTGGATTCTGACACGTGCTCACTCTGATATATCTACTCTGGATTGTTTCTTGGACTCCTTCTGTCATTTCTTGATTTCTTGATTATTTGTGTATTTGTATTGTATTTGCAAGACATTCTACTGCACTATTGGAGCTAGAAACATCAGCATTTCGCTGCACCTGCTATAACAGCTGTGTATGCGACCAATAAACTTTGGTTTTGATTTTTCTTTGTTATGTCCCTTTCATAGACAACTTGTGGCAAGGTTCCACTGCATCTCCTGCGACCGCCCGGTCGATATGCTTACCCCAGGACCGTAAGGGAATGATAATAATGTCCTATTTTTATACAGTACAAATAGACATTGTGGAAACATTGTGGAAATTGAAATAATAGGATTGTGGTGCTGCTCTTTCACCTATCTTTCTTTTTTCTCTCGATCTCTCTACTTGACAACAGGCACTTGGTCACCGTGCCCTCCACTCCTGGCCTACCCTCCCACAAGTCCAACCGACCGTACACCATCTATGAGCTTGAGCAGGTTCGCCAGCACTGCAGAAGGTGAGAGCAGACAGTCATACTACTATACATCTCAGTCAAACATCACAACTGAAACTCTTACTTGGCCCCATCTTAACCAGCAGGGGGTGCCAGAGTCCCAATATAACTTTATCTTACCTCCAAAGACCGAACACCCACACTAGATCTGTCAGGAGTGTTCCATAGTTACAAGTGTCTGACATTAGCCAGCTCTCCCTCCATCTCAGCCTGAGGCCAGGGACCAACCACGGCCACTTTGAGATGGCCAGCTCCGAAAGGGCCATGATGCAGGTGCAGCGGATCCACACCATGATGTGTAGGCAGATAGAGAGAGTGCAGCCAACTAGCTGGCCCAGAGCGAACCTACAGCCAGGGAGCCCTAAGGGAGATCGGGCCCTCCCGCTATCCACACATCCTGAGCCCGCTGCAGAGGACCAGCCAGAGTCTGCCCAAGCAGTGAGTCAGTCTGTCAGGCCAGGGGCAGGCAGGGAAGCAGGGAGCACATGCATGGAAACAGGGGAAGGGCCAAAAAGTTGTCCATATTGCTTTGTTATGGTTTAGAGAAGGGTCAGGGAATCAAGGTGCCCCAATGTAACTACAAATTATAAATACTGTACTGTCAGTTCTGTTACAAACCTCTAGAAGTGTTTATCTTCCGACCTTCAACCTCCACTCCTGTGTCCATCCTAGCGAGCGCATCCCTGAGATGGCGGACTATAGTTACCTGGCCATGTCCCGGAGCTGTGGAGGCAGCCACACCGTGACCTACCCCAACCGCCGCTACACCCGCCTGCAGCACATCAGCCACTTCATCCAGGCTGAGGAGGAGACACCGCCCATCTCCAGATCCACACTGCGCATTCAGGTGAGTGAGACCAACCTCACTTACTGTGGGTTACTGTACTGACAGACAACTAAACCACTGCCAGCCCATAGGAATACACCTGGTCAATCACATGTTTGTTTAGCCATTTATACAAGTCATCATGTTGATGTACAGAGTATATTTGAGGTGTATTTGACTGTTGTTAGGTTAGCAAATTTTTGACCTTGTCCTTGTGCCTATTGGTCAGCCGGAGGAGGTGGACATCCTGGGATTGGACGGACACATCTACAAGGGCCGCCTGAAAACCAGATCGGTCAAGACTGTGGATGCCAGACTACCCACCATCTTTCCTAAAGACGGTACAGGGTTCCGTGGACTGGGATTATATTCAGCTCTACTCTACAGTACTGTGTATTTTTAGAGTGGAATTACATGTATTGAAAAGGAAATGGAATCTGGACAATTGTGAACAAAAGCTAGAGTAATTAATTCATGTTACTCAATTCAAGCAACTGCAGCGCAGTAAAACTATTCCCACCGGTCTATATATTTTTTTTATGCTATCGCTCCAAAAAGTGACCTAATGTTGAGTGTGACATGTCTGCATGCTGTGGGCAGCTGTCATGGTCCGGGGCTGGAAGAGGGGTGATGTCCAGACTCCAGTTCTGACAGCCCATATGGACTCCTCATGGACAGTGAAACTTCCGAGGATTCACTGTCACCCCTGGGCCCAGTTACACAATGCATCTTAAGATGATGATCACACTGCGCCGTCTGTCCAGGCCCCAACTACCCTTGGCCTATTTCCTCTCTCTCGGTCCCTGGACAATGTGTCCAGAGTTGGGCTCGCAGTGCAGGGATAAAGAGTAAAGTGGAGTGTGGGGAGGAAAAGTGAGGAGGGACATCATGGGGAAGTGGGAGGTGGAAGGTCAGGAGAGAAGGTGGGGAGGAGGCTGAAAAGTGGGGGTGGGTTGAGAAAGAAAGTGGGCTTTTGTTTGGGAATGAGAATTTGAGGAGGGATACAGTACGGTGTTAGAGGTGTGTGATGAAGGATTAGGAACGAAGGTGTGGAGGAGGACGAGGAGATTTAGGGAAGGAGAGAGGAGCTTAGTTTATGGGAGGGAGTATTTTAGGAGGGTTTAAATAGTAGTGTGGTGTTCCTCCCGGGGTTAAGGAAGTGAGTTAGCAATAAGAATGGGCTGCACTGGGGTTGGGGGAGGGGCTCTGGTTGGCATAGTGGTCCACACTGGAAATAACCCAATGTTACTATGTTATAGAAGAGCAGGCCTGGTCTCTGTAACGGACTGTAAATATAACTGGACCTGGGGTAACGCTGCTTGCATTACATCGTTTCTATCTTAACCTTTTCATCTGTTCATACAAATCAAGCCCTGTAGGAAGAAAGAGGGAATTGTGCTGTCCTGTTTTATGCCTGTGATTTGGTGTTGTGATTCCCAGTAATTTATGAGACCATTGAATGAGTCGAAATAGTATTGAAAGAGTATTTTGGTCAAGACTTGGAAGAAGGGCTTATGTGGTGTATGGGTGTGTATGTACAGTACGGCTATGGGTGTGGTGGGGTCCTGTCATTCCCATGTCAAGGCGCGATGTGACATTGTTGTTTTGATGACTGCAGGCATGTGCAAGACCAAAGACAAGGTCATGCGCTCCCAGTTCCAGAAGTCTGGTTGCACAGAGTCGGGCTGTGTGACCCCTGTGCGTCCCCAGAGTGCCAAGACCCAGCGCAGCCACTCAGGTAGGTCACACCAGCATCATTACCCATTTACAACATAAAAACCAATTTCACTAACTGGAATAGTGAATACTCACATGGAAATAGCATTCTGCTTTGCTATTGCTGCTGTGCAGCTGTTAAGGTTGATTGTAGCAGACACCTGACCCCTGACCTTTCCCCCTTGCCCCCCTTCCTCCCTTTATCTCCCCCAGCCTCAGGCAGCTCTGTGCGGGACCGGCCCATGTCCTCTTTGGGCTGCCTGTCCCAGGCTACCCTTCCCCAGAGCTCGTCCCATGCTGACACCACCAGCGAGCTGCAGCAGGAGCAGCATGGTCTGGAGCTTCACGTAGACCTGAGCCAGTCGGAGGAAGAGCCCGTCACCACCCTGTAGGGGGCGATGGAGAGCCCCTTACATCCTTTTTCTACCTTATTTTAATAAACATTTTACAGCAGCAGCAGGAGGGTATCCTGGTCTCCATTTTGTAATGGAGCATACAGACCTTGTGAAAATCCAGTCTGATATTAGTCTGTTAGGTTATTTATGGATTGGAAGAACACAATTCTGGGACATATGAACACTGTTTCCATGCAACAAAATAGCTATGAGTATTCTGCAAGAATAAAAACATTTCTAAAGTGTAGCTTTACAGGTCAGATACCTTAGGTGTGGCTACATTACGATTTTGGTTTATGATGCCTGATTTTCAATGACATTCATAGAGAAACTTTCAGACCGGTGACCTCAAATACCAGACTTTGTTTGGATGCAGAAGAATACCGCCATGGAGCAATTCATTTGACATATAGGGTCTTATAGAGCGGTATCATTAAGGGCTTGAAATGTCTTCCCTCTCACAGACCCAATTTCTGTAACATTTAACTCATTGTATTAGTGTCTCAAGTTGTTCCATCACATGTTAAGAGGAAAGACTTTCATGTGTGCTGTCATTACCACAAAAATGTAATGCTGTCGTGGAGTTATAACAATGGTAGCCAGCCACCTGCATCTATTGGGGAAGCAAAGCAGCCAGGGTCGTAAAACCGGCCCAGATGGCATTCCCTTCAAATGTCACCATGCCTATGTCCAGTTACAGGAGTCTCCTGGTGTCTGTGTGTTTTAAATAAGGGGGTTAGCTATGTGTGCCTCACTCTGTGGCATAGCGTAGTATTTTTAACCATGGCACAGCATTGGGTATCATAGCATACTTTTAGCGTAGCGCCATGTCAGCACTCTACTGCAGTTGTCTGGGCCGGGGCGTTGCATGGGGGGAGGTGCACATTTCAAAAAGCCTGTGTGAATGCAGGGCAGGATATGAATTAATAAACTTGAAAGGACAAACTGTACTGTCAAAGTGGAGCGGGGTGACAGTTTCCTAGAAGCAGGGGCTCTGCTTACACAAATGAGACAATTTAGTGTCAATGAGAAATATGATGTATATTTATCTCTATCCATGCAATATATACTCAGTTTATTAGGTACACCCATCTTGTACCAGGTCAGACCCCCCTTTGCCTTCAGAACAGCCTGAATTCATCTTGCATGGAAACGTTGCTCAATTGGTATCAAGGGACCTAACTTTGCCAGGAACACACCATTACATCACCACCACCAGCCTGTACCATTGACAGTAGGCAGGATGGGGCCATGGACTCATGCTGCTTAAGCCAAATCCTGCCTCTGCCATCAGCATGATGCAACAGGAACCGGGATTCGTCGGACCAGGCAACGTTTTTCCACTTCTCAATTGTCCAGTCTTGGTGATCGCGTGCCCACTGGAGCTGCTTCCTCTTGTTTTTAGCTGATAGGAGTAGAACCTGGTGTGGTCGTCTGCTGCAATAGCCCATCCGTGACAAGTTGTGCGTTCTGAGATGCGGTTCTGCACACAACTGTTGTACTGCGCCGTTATTTGCCTGTTTGTGGCCCGCTTGCACGATTCTTGCCATTCTTCTTGCCATTCTTCTTCGACCTCTCATCAACGAGCTGTTTTCGCCCCCAAGACTGCTGCTGACTGGATGTTTTTTTGTTTGTCGCACCATTTTCTGTAAACCCTAGACACTGTCGTGTGTGAAAAGCCCAGGAGGCCAGCCGTTTCTGAGATACTGGAACCGGCGCGCCTAGGACCGACGATCGTACCACGCTCAAAATCGCTTAGCTTACTCGTTTTGCCCATTCTAATGTTAATTTGCCTGTCTGCCTGCTTTATATAGCAAGCCACCGCCATCTGACTCGTGAATGAGTACCTAATAAACTGGCCACTGAGGCTAAGTGATCCCTTTTATAGAATGTTGATGTTTTCAGGAGTAATGATGCTACTGAAAAGTATTTCAGGAAAGTATTTAAGACAGGCAGTTAATCTGAATGTAAGATTTCCATTGGTAGATGTATCTTTGTTTTCAAAGATAAATGGGCCTTCATGGAAAATGTGATGTCATGTATGTGTCATTATATATGATATCCACACAACTGTTATGTGAACATATGTTGACTCCTCATTGACTGTCTGCAATGAATGTTACTTGTAACTAAATATATCTGAACTGTTTTACACGACTCCACCATCACATACATGAAATTCGACTGTGAAGGCACATTTTGTGAGCCATGCTGTTATGACACATGTCAGTTTCACACACTTAACACGTTAACTGGGCTGGATACACAGTTCTAACCACATCCTTCCTCAATGAACTGCAACTCTGTGTGTTTATCGTCTCTCTTATATAGGCCTACTTGTTCCTTTGTACTATAGAGGCACTACTTATAAGGATATATAGATTACTATAGTATTATGCAATGTCATCATTACTGAGGGGGTTCCCTTACAGAAAATATCTCAAAGAGCAAAGTTACTACTGTGATGTGTTCTAATTTGTATGTTGCCTTAGCAACCATATTTAATAAAAACACAAAAATAATTATTAGCAAAAAAAAGACCCCAGAACAACTCCAACAGTTAGCAGATCATACCTTATTTTATTAAACATATAAATACACATTTCAACAGGGGAAAGAAACAAAGTACAGGAGAGAAATATCTATATAAAAGAGGCGGATTAGAGAGCTGTAAATGAGGGTCCATGAGAAGTTCTTATGTGTTACTGAAGTGCACTGCCAATTGGTTGGTGTTTGACTTGTTTTAGGATTTCCATCAGGCATTCTGCACATCTTGTATGGGTGAACATGAGGTTAGAACATTTCATAACACCCAGTTTGTACAGATATCATGGGGGACCAATCTGTCGTTGGTCAACGGTCTACTGTTGACCGAGACTTATGAGAGCCTTATAAAAATATGTTGATAAATTCCAAAGCTGTAGCAGGAGAATGGAGTCCGGGTCACATCACCACAGGAACCATACTCACCCAACACTACTGGGTCTGGGTGTGTTAGTTACCACAACAGTACTGAGGAGGAGGAGCCAGTCATCCACACAGCAGGAAACACTCATTATGGGGCCAACCTCCACTCCCACCTTGTTAAAACACAGAACTGGAAAATCACCAACCAAAATTCATGCAGTTGACAACAAACGTACCCCCTTACTAGAACACATGAGTTAATGAATGAGGTGGTGTTATGAACACCCCAAGAGGAACCACAGTTGAGTTTCTAATATCCATCTGAAAAGATCCATGGATTTAGAACCAGAACAGACTACATGGCAGCACAGTGGAGCAGTGTCCCTTCTGTCTGGTAACATTGACAAGGGTCCATATTGGCCAGGTGGCATCTGTCCAACGTTACATGACTGTCCATGTTGTACATTATCAAATCATCCACACAAGGTCACAGCTTGACAAATGTGATTTTACATATATTCAGCCAGAGGGAAAAAAGAACATGTGAATATGATTGTGATTGTCTGAGTGAAGACGTGGCAGGCATAATATAAAACATCATTTAGTGAGGGCATGAATGAATGTGACATTATTTCAGATAAAGTACCCTCTGTATACAACTGCAACCTGCTCAGACCTCCCTTTCCCCTCTTTATTGTGATAATTATAATATGAGAACGATTGTGAAAATGGCTACCTTTCCATCTGTCATCATTGATAGATTTGCAAATGTTCTGACGTGGGCTGTTGTATGAAGAGCTCACCTATAAGTAATACTCTGGGTTATGAGGCATCAAGGTCATTGTTCATCATTACACTGTCTCTCATAATATGTAAACATTGCCTGAACAATCATTTAGTAAATATTTGCAACCCGTGCTAAATTCATAATTCTATAGTTGACACTCATTTCATCATCAGTCAATCAAGTAATTGCACTATTCTAACGGAGGGAATTACACACGTTTTGAGCACTAGGAGAGATTCTGCTAATCTGACCCATTGAACATGACTGTTTCTGCAGGGAATACATAAGGCCTCTCCTCTCCCATTAAACCAGAGGTAGGAGAAGTTGATCTTCTGCTAGAGGTTGTGTAGAAAAATCACTGTAGGCCTCTACCCCGCCATAGAAACCTGAAGAAATAGCCTACTGGTGGCTCACACACATCTATGTTTGTCAAAACATTTGCAAACCAGATTAACTTGAGTGTTGACAGCATAACTGAGATCTCAATCTCGTCCCCAGCCAGGTTACGGAGTTCGACGTTTTTGCACTTTGTTTCTGCTGAGCCTTTATTTACAATGGAGTTCAGAAGATGTTTCCATAATTGCCACTAAAAATCAGTTTGCATTAATCAAAATTAAGTTGATTCACGCCTCCTTGTTAAAATGGGGTGGATGTGGAAAGTCGCAACACCAAACAAAAAGATTTTCTTGCAGAGCCTCCGAGCAATACCTTTTAGACATCAAACCTGACATTATTTATCCCTGGTAACAACGTCAATTTCCTTTGACATCCACAGGTAGAAAATGTTCCCAAAAACAACGATATAAATGCATCAGCCTTTTAACTGGCTTCAATCTTCCTCAAATTATTGCAGACTTTGCTGTATCTCAACACAAACTGAATTACAGTATTAACGTGTCTTTACACGTCTCCTTAAAACACCTCTGACATGAAGGTCAGTCTTCAGACACACTTTAACCCCCAAACCTTAGAGTCCACACATACTGAAGAACCCACTTCTCAGACACAAGAGCAAGTAGTGGAGCCACTGAGTCAAGTTTCACTAAGCTACATAGTACTTACAAAATAGACATTTTAAAAAGGGATACATGGCTACATGAAACTTGACAAAATGGCTACAGTGTTTGTCCATGATCTGTACTATACAGATCCCCATACCATAAACAATATTGAAAACATATTTTTTCAGGGCCATGAGGTCAGCCAAGAACACAAAACCATAAACCACCATATGTGTTGCAGTCCCATTTTGTTTTTGTCTGCTGGTTATTGCGAAATCTGGTCACATCGCTGGAGCGTTATTGAACCCCAAGGGAGAGAAGAGTTTCTAAAAACAGCCAATGACCAAGCACTTTAGCAGATCACATGGCTCCTATCCTAAGTAAGTGCTCTGCTGGGTCCAGGGCTTGACTTGCACTGATGAAGAAAACTGTATTTCCCAGAGTCGTTTTGGGGGGGTTCAGAGACTCCACCCCCTTCGTTATTCCACTTCCTCATATTGTTATTAGTGGTTCTCCCCCGGTTCTTCCCAGGCTTTGATGAGTTACGATGAAGAGAGAGAGGAGAGGAAATGGACGTCCTCCAAAGGAGACATTGTTCATCGTCATTTTAGAAAAACAGAAAGGAAGGAAAACAACAGTACCGTGTCTTTTCCCCTTGGCCCTCAATACCCTTTAATCCTGACACACCACCTCTTTACCCACCCAAACCCCCTAGTAGATTCATTAGGCTACACATAGCCCCACCCCATCCTCCCTCCCTCCCCAGCCCTGCTCCCTCCCTCCCAAACTCTGGGTAGAGTCTCATCTCTGGCCATGCAGGGCCGATACAACAGGGGGTCTGCTGGGCGCTGCCGGGCTGGGACACAGGGGGCCACATGGGGGTCTGGTGCATGTGGTGGTGGTGTGCTGGTAGTGGTGCATGTGGTGGCCTGTGGGCGAGGGGAGGGGGCAGCCAGACGGGCTGGTGGTTGGGGGTGATGAGGCCCAGAAGGATCCAAAGCCAGCTGTGGAGGAGGTGGGGGAGCAGGCCATGGACACCTGGGTGGGACCTCCGCCGCCGGAGCTCCCCGAGCAGTCTGACGCCCTCAGCTTGGAGAACATGGTGATGGTGTCGGGGAAGTTAGGAGGTGTGGCTGGGGTGTTCCTTGGAGTGCACATCTGGAAAACAGAAGACGATGAGTGACTTACATTGAGTTGAATGCAAACACTTCATTAACACATTCCGTCCCAATTATGAATTTGGTCCCTATGGGGTGCTTCCATTGCTGCTGCCTGCTGTGAACTGTATGTACCAATAGAAGGCATGATTGGTGAGTTCATAAATCACATAGCCTAGACTAGTTAGTTACTGTTGTGGGAGGCAGTTCACTTGTAGCCTTGGGAATTGTGTGCAGTACAACTGCTTATCATTTGTGAATACAAGGTTTCTAAACCCTGCAGCCACCTACATCCATTCACTGTGTTAAACATGGCAGCTACACACACTGTGCAGTTACAGAACATGTCAGATGTCCCCACAGAGGCCATCAATTACTTTATAATTTGTAATTTAGACTGAGTGTGGTGTGGTGCCTCAGGATAGAAACACCCCCACCACCAACAGGGATCAGGTAGCAGGCTAGCAGCCATAAAAGGAGAGAGGACCTCTTAGCATTGCAGCAAGTCAGGGTGAGGGCTGTTTTATTCATAACACACAGCCATGGCCCCGCTGACATGAGGGTCACGCACACACACTAAATGTGCCTTTAATAGTATGAAAGAGGTGTCTAAAGTTGAAAAGGTAAATGTATTAGGTCAACAAACCAGATTAGACCCTGGGGCAGGCATGTTCATAGCTAGCTAATATACTACACACTTTGAAAGTGAAGGGAGCAGACAGTACTGTAGTATACAGTATAGTATTGAGTGTATCGTGAGGGAGTGAGGCACAGTATCAGTGTTGATGTAAGGTGACAGGTCTGTCAGAGTGAGCAGCAGCTGCTCCAGTTAGGAGACAGTTTTCTGTGTGTCTGATGATATTATCACATTGAAAACTGCCACTCCTGCAAGACCCATGATGGTGGTCCCTACAGGGAGTTTCCTGTTTTTCTTGGGAGAAACGTGACCGAGTACTGCTTTAAGCTGTGAATTATTCAACTTGTTTGTAAAGGAGTAAAGGAGATATTAAAATATAACTTATCTAGCCAAGTGATCAAATGTAGCGGAAAAAAGTAATAAAGTCAACTGAGAAGCACTGGTCTGACAAGTTGCTTAGGGACTGTCCAGGTGCATGGCTTGCTAACTATAAGGCTTTGGTCCCAGTGAAGCAGTGAGTAGGTGACAGAACAAAAAATGGGACGTGCTGGGCTGGTGTTTAGCTACAAAGTGTGCTGTGCTGGGAGGGTGGGGCAAGGGTCCTAGTCTAGCAGGTTTCCTGCCGAGAGGGAGGCAGGTCTCCGACTGGACCCCATCTGCCGCCCATATGACCCCCACCGTTACACAATACACATACACACAAGGGAGTTTGAACACTACGTACTATCAAGTTACAACTGTTGCGATATCATCCTTAATGTTTACAATAGTGGTACAGCTACAGGAGTAGTAGTAGTGGTAGTAGTAGCGGTAGTAGTAGTGGTAGTAGTGGTGATAATAGTAGTGGTAGTAGTAGTAGTAGTAGTGGTGATAATAGTAGTAGTAGTAGTAGTAGTAGTGGTGATAATAGTAGTGGTAGTAGTGGTGGTGATAATAGTAGTGGTAGTAGTAGTAGTGGTGGTAGTAGTAGTGGTGATAATAGTAGTGGTAGTGGTGGTAGTAGTAGTAGTGGTGATAATAGTAGTGATGGTGATAATAGTAGTGGTAGTGGTAGTAGTGGTGATAATAATAGTAGTGGTAGTAGTGGTGGTGGTGGTAGTAGTAGTGGTGATAATAGTAGTGGTGGTGATATGTAGTGGTTAGTAGTGGTAGTGGTGGTAGTAGTAGTAGTGATAATAGTAGTGGTAGTAGTAGTAGTAGTAGTGATAATAGTAGTGGTGGTGGTAGTGGTAGTAGTTTGACTAGTTTACAGGAAGGTCCTCGTAAAGGAGTAATGCATTATATTTGGTCAGGCTGTGGGCTCAAACCAGAACTTCTCCTACAGTATTTATGGTCTTGTTTTGTCATCAGAAGGCGCAGGGTAGAGCTTGTACAGCCACACAGCAACACACTCCATGTACCTCACAAACAGTCACATCCCTCATGGGCTCACACACCAGAGAGGAAACAGGTGAGATGACATACAGTGTATTCGGAACGTTTTCAGACCCCTTCTCCACATTTTGTTACGTTACAGCCTTATTCTAAAATTGATTAAATAAATAACAATCCTCATCAATCTACACACAATACCCCATAATGACAAAGCAAAAACAGGTTTTTATTTAATAAACTGAAAAATGACATTTACATAAGTATTCAGACCCTTTACTCAGTAAGTGAGTGTGGAAGAGGTGAACAAATTATTGTTGTCTATTAACAATGACAAGCCACAGGGGTCTGACAACTTGGATGGAAAATTACTGAGGATAATAGCGGACGATATTGCCACTCCTATTTGCCATATTTTCAATTTAAGCCTACTAGAATGTGTGTGCCCCTAGGCTTGGATGGAAACAAAAGTAATTCCGCTACCTAAGAATAGTAAAGCCCCCTTTACTGACTCAAACAGCCGACCAATTAGCCTGTTACCAACCCTTAGTAAACTATTGGAAAAAATTGTGTTTGACCAGATACAATGCTATTTTACTGTAAACAAATTGACAAAACTTTCAGCATGCTTATAGAGAAGGACATTCAACAAGCACAGCACTTACACAAATGACTGATGATTGGCTGAGAGAAATTGATGATAAAAAGATTGTGGGGGCTGTTTTGTTAGACTTCAGTGCGGCTTTTGACATTATCGATCATAGTCTGCTGCTGGAAAAACGTATGTGTTATGGCTTTACACACCCCCTGCTATAATGTGGATAAAGAGTTACTTGTCTAACAGAACACAGAGGGTGTTCTTTAATAGGAAGCCTCTCAAATATAATCCTGGTAGAATCAGGGAATTCCCCAGAGCAAGCTGTCTAGGCCCCTTGCTTTTTTCCATCTTTACTAACGACATGCCACTGGCTTTGAGTAAAGCCAGTGTGTCTATGTATGCGGATGACTCAACACTATAGATGTCAGCTACTACAGCAACTGAAATAACTGCAACACTTAACAAAGAGTTGCAGTTAGTTTCAGAATGGGTGGCAAGGAATAAGTTAGTTCTGAATATTTCCAAAACTAAAAGCATTGTATTTGGGTTCAATCATTCACTAAACCCTAAACCTCAACTACATCTCGTAATGAATAATGTGGAAATTGAGCAAATTGAGGTGACTAAACTGCTTGGAGTAACCCTGGACTGTAGACTGTCATGGTCAAAGCATATTGATACAACAGTAGCTAAGATGGGGAGAAGTACGTCCATAATTATGCGCTGCTCTGCCTTCTTAGCAACACTATCAACAAGGCAGGTCCTCCAGGCCCTAGTTTTGTCGCACTTAGACTACTGTTCAGTAGTGTGGTCAGGTGCCACAAAGAGGGACTTGGGAAAATTGCAGTTGGCTCAGAACAGGGCAGCACGGCTGGCCCTTAAATGTACACAGAGAGCTAACATTAATGACATGCATGTCACTCTCTCCTGGCTCAGAGTGGAAGAGAGATTGACTTCATCATTGCTTGTTTTTGTAAGAGGTGTCGACAAGCTGAATGTACCGAGCTGTCTGTTTGGAATACTGGCACACAGCTCGGACACCCATGCATACCCCACAAGACATGCCACCAGAGGTCTCTTTACAGTCCCCAAGTCCAGAACAGACTATGGGAGGCGCATAGTACTACATAGAGCCATGGCTACATGGAACTCTATTCCACATCAGGTAACTGATGCAAGCAGTAGATTCAGATTTTTAAAAACAGGTAAAAATACACCTTATGGAACAGCGGGGACTGTGAAGCAACACAAACATAAACACATGCATACAAACACACAATAACATACGCACTATACACACATGTACACATGGATTTTGTGTTATAGATATGTGGTAGTAGAGTAGAGGCCATACACTTAATATGTTATGAAATCTGTTATGAAATTATTGTAATGTTTTTAAAATGTATAACTGCCTTAATTTTGCTGGACCCCAGGAAGAGTAGCTGCTGCCTTGGCAGCAGCTAATGGGGATCAATAATAAAATACAAATACAAATACTTTGTTGAAGCACCTTTGGCAGCGATTACAGCCTCGAGTCTTCTTGGGTATGACGCTACAAACTTGGCACACCTGTATTTGGGGAGTTTCTCCTATTCTTCTCTGCAGATCCTCTCAAGCTCTGTCAGGTAGTATGGGTTGCGTCACTGCACAGCCATTTTCAGATCTCTCCAGAGATGTTCGATCGGGTTCAAGTTCGGGTTCTGGCTGGGCCACTCAAGGACATTCAGAGACTAGTCCCGAAGCCACTCCTGCGTTGTCTGGACTGTGTGCTTAGGGTCATTGTCCTGTTGGAAGGTGAACCATCCCCCCAGTCTGGAGCAGGTTTTCATCAAGGATCTCTCTGTACTTTGCTCCGTTCATCTTTTCCTCGATCCTGACTAGTCTCCCAGACCCAACCACTGAAAATCATCCCCACAGCAGGATGCTGCCACCATCATGCTTCACCATAGGGATGGTGCCAGGTTTCCTCCAGACGTGATGCTTGGCCTTCAGGCCAAAGTGTTCAATCTTGGTTTCATCAGACCAGAGAATCTTGTTTCTCATGGTCTGAGAGTCTTTAGGTGCCTTTTGGCAAACTCCAAGCGGGCTGTCATGTGACTTTTACTGAGGAGTGGCTTCCGTCTGGCCACGCTACCATAAAGGCCTGATTGGTGGAGTGCTGCAGAGATGGTTGTCCTTCTGGAAGGTTCTCCCATCACAGAGGAACTCTAGAGCCCTGTCAGAGTGACCATCGGGTTCTTGGTCACCTCCTGACCAAGGCCCTTCTCCCCCGATTGCTCAGTTTGGCCGGGCGGCCAGCTCTAGGAAGAGTCTTGGTGGTTCTACATTTTT
This sequence comes from Coregonus clupeaformis, assembly GCF_020615455.1. Lineage (NCBI taxonomy): Eukaryota > Metazoa > Chordata > Actinopteri > Salmoniformes > Salmonidae > Coregonus > Coregonus clupeaformis. Next base: position 141,139 of record NW_025534592.1, on the reverse strand, counting down.
TGGTACCCTTCCCCAGATCTGTGCCTCGACACAATCATGTCTCAGAGCTCTACAGACAATTCCTTCGAACTTATGGCTTGGTTTTTGCTCTGACATGCACTTTCCAAATCATGTCCAATCAATTGAATTTACAAAAAGTGGACTCTAATCAAGTTGTAGAAACATCTCAGGGATGATCAATGGAAACAGGATGCACCTCAGCTCAATTTCGAGTCTCATTGCAAAGGGTCTGAATACTTATGTAAATAAGGTATTTCTAAAAACCTGTTTTCGCTTTGACATTATAGTATTGTGTGTAGAGCATGGTGTGTCTCCTGAGTGGCGCAGTGGTCTAGCTGTGCCACTAGAGATCCTGGTTCGAATCCAGGCTCTGTCGTAGCCGGCCGTGACCGGGAGACCCATGGGGCGGCGCGCAATTGGCCCAGCGTCGTCCAGGGTAGGGGAGGGAATGGCCGGCAGGGATGTAGCTCAGTTGATAGAGCATGGTGTTTGCAACGCCAGGGTTGTGGGTTCGATTCCCACAGGGGGTATAAAAAAATAAAAATAAAAAATAATGTAAGTCGCTCTGGATAAGAGCGTCTGCTAAATGACGTAAATGTAAATGTAAATGTAGATTGATGAGGAAAATGTTTTATTGAATGCATTTTAGAACAAGGCTGTAACGTAACAAAATGACACGTGTCATGCACTACTACTTCCACTACTACCACCACAGAGTGTATTACCCTCTTTCCATACATTACTGATGTACAGAGGACACATCAGTCAGAAAAGAAACAGTCATTCAACTGGTTGTGGCTTCTCTTCACCAGATTGAGTACAGATTAAATTGATATAGGAATGTCATCCTCTAGGACACCAAACTTATTATGACTTGTTTTCTCAGGTCAAGGCCTAATTTAAAGAACCCCAGCCCCATGTTTACAACAAGCAATGCAACCCTTGATGTCAAGTGGTTGTGGAAATTTGACCCGTCTGTGTAGGTTTAAGGCTATGAGAGTCCTTTATTTACCTTTGTTCTCAGTATATAGTCAATAGCATTTGATTGAGGGCAGTGTCCATTCTTGTTGCTACATTGAGCTCTTTCTTCCCCACGCCCACTGTTCCCCTGTGGCTCCCCCAGGCCCCAAGGAGACTGCAGGGCAGCCTAGAGAGAGAGAGGGGGACTAACCAATACATGGCAATGGCTTGCAGCTGCTGTTAACTGCCTCTCCACAATCACTCTCTCTTTCTCTCTACCCTTTAACAGCCCTTCCTCCTCCTCCTCTCTAGCAGATAGCTCGCTTACATCCCTCTTCCTCACAACATGCACATGCTCGCCTCAAACACAAACACACTTGTACACACTTGCGCACTCACTCGCGCACACACACAAACACCCTCCAGCTGTATGATGTAATGGCTGTACCGAAAATAATAACAAACCCTGCCCCCCCCCCACTCACACACTTCCTCTCTCTCTCTCTCTCTCAAGCTAGAACATGCTCCTCCCACCTGAGAGGAAGGGAAAGAATGGAGAGAAAACAAAAACACTGTTCCAGCAGCAGCAGAGCAGAAGCAGACAGACAGATGTTAAGGGGATGGCTGGGTTCAGTCTGCATGCCAACACTGCATGCTCACTGCACAGCCTCCATGTGGGAAACATTGTTACATTTCCAACTCACTGCTCCAGGGCTTTAACTGGTCAGTTGAAGCAGAAATGGTGTCATGCACGGACCACATGATCACGATAGCCGTCAGGGAATAGCATTGCGTAAATTGGCTCGGGCCAAGGACAGGGGCTAGCCTTGTGCCATTGCTTTCATCGCAATGAAATTAGCTATTGGGAACTAGCTACTTCGCTGTGCCTGACGTAGGGAATTGGCACAACAATGCGTATTTTCATGCAATACATGTTGAAGGAAAAGGTTTCAAAATATTGTGTAAGGTTTAAGAATTCATGATATGAAACGTGTGTTGCACTAAAAAGCATGGTGCCAGTCCATGTGGCAGTATCTCTTAAGTAAGCTTACCCTAAAAGGCTTGGGCTGTGTGGAAAACCACTAAGCACTATTGAGTAGTACAGCAGGATGTAGACTATACTACTCAGAAGAGATAACTCCATTGATGTCACTCTGCCAGACGGGGCTGTACTACTATGTCCATGGCTCTAGTCCTGTCCTGTCTGCATCTGTCCCTCTGTCTGTCTGACTGAAGAGGAGGAGCAGACTGGCCTGGCCACTGACACTGCAGCCATGCTGTAAATTAGCGCCCTGAACACACTGACAGAATGTAATACATGCCTTAAGCCCTTTTTTCTTTTTTTAGGGGGAACAAAATGCACTTACCATCTGGTGGTGGTGACTAGGGATGTTGGCCTCCTGGAAAAAGGAGCTTAAGGCGGTCTGTAGAGGGAGAGAGAGAGACAGAAAGCGGGGGAGAGAGGAAATTGTGTGTGAGAACATTGTGAGCACTTGAACTGCCGTTTGCGGTAGGGATGGGCATTTGACCTTTGACTGTTCAAGTACTGGCATGATTGTTTTCTGAATACTCTGGGAAAAAAGGAAAGAAAAGCTACTTTTAGAACAGAAGGCCCGCACTGGAAAAAAATGTGCGCATTTATCTATGCCAACAGTGCGCAACAATGCCTAATTTATCATAACCATTAAAGATAACGAATTCTAATTGCTAAATTGCCTCATATATACACTGACTGTACAAAACATTAAGAACACCTTTCTAATATTGAGTTAAGCCCCCCCCCACTATTGAGCGTGAAAAAACCCAGCAGCGTTGCAGTTCTTGACACAAACCGGTGCGCATGGCACCTACTACCATACCCCGTTCAAAGGCACTTCAATCTTTTGTCTTGCCCATTCACCCTCTGAATGTCACACATACACAATCCATGTCTCAATTGTCTCCAGGCTTAAAAATCCTTCTTTAACCTGTCCCCTCCCCTTCATCATCTACACTGACTGAAGATGATTTAACAAGTGACATTAAGGGATAATAGCTTTCACCTGGATTCACCTGGTCAGACTGTCATGGAAAGAGCAGGTGTTCATAATATTTTGTACACTCAGCGTATATTCAGTCAATTAAAAAACAAGTGTCATTTAAGATTAATTTACTTAAACTAATATCAACTGGTTATATTATATAATGGAAGACGATCTTCAAAAAGGTAGTAACCTCAGCAGTGTGGCACTTTCTTGTAGAAGCCTATAGCTGTGCAATGGCATAGCCTTGTTTTGTTAATTTAGCAGACAAGACTCTCTTATTTCCCAAGACCTTATCACAGTCAAGACACATCTACGTTATCATAGCGGTTAAGAGCGTTGGGCCAGTAACCGAAAGGTTGCTGCTTCGAATCCCACAGCAGACTAGGTGAAAAAAATCTGTCCACATCAAGGCACTTAACCCTAATTGCTCCTGTAAATCGCTCTGGGTAATAGCATCTGCTAAATGACTAATATGTACAAATGTAATAACAGAATAAAATAGAACAGAATAGTGCGAAGTGACGTACATCTGATAATTTGAAAAGGGTTACAAACCAAAATCTTTATTTTATTTTTGATATACAGACGTTCAACGTAGTTTATTCTGCCTGTTCTTTGGAATAACAATTCCACATTGAACACTGCACGGGGATGAATTACGGCCATGACATCTGTTTGGTGAGTAGGCCTAGGCTTAATGATTCTGAAGAAAATACTCTCGGTCTTATCAAAATAATGTTTTCGCATATTTTCTGAGTAGAACCTATATGTTTACGGGGGGTTATATATATAGCATAGGCTAACCAATTCTAAATGGCACTAGCAGTTCGCAAAGTGGGGTCGTCACTAGTTACCACAGCCACAAGGGCATAAACCCTGCCTGTTCCTACAATGTATCTTCTTAAAATCTCATTTTAAACCTTTAACCCTAACCCTAACCACACAACTAACCTTAAATTAAGACCAAAAAGCACATTTTTGTTTTCATTAATTGTTACGTATAGCCAATTTTGACTTTGTGGTTGTGGTAACTAGTGACAACGGCTATGTAGCATAAACGGAAAATGACGCATCTATTCCAAAATTGCAGCTCATTGTTGGAACACATATTTCCCTACTTCAGTCAACCAGTCCATTTTGAATTTGTGATAAAACTGACGTCATTTGGAAAGGAATGTAGCTTGTGTATCCCATCAGTTAGATACGTTTTTATAGGCATTTATTCATGTAGGCCTAACAGGAGCTTGTGTGTGCACTCAGCACGCGTGTGTAGAGGGAGCGGTCAAACGCAATTGAGTGAGTGAAACAAGGAAAAATGAGAAAAAATCTTTTTTGTGTTCCGCAAATGCACATGTACAAATTGAACATTAGAGTCAAAGCAAAATATCATTGTCTCCTATAATTTTTCCTCGACCAAATAGTTTTACAGTATAAAAAAAACCAAATAATCTCTGGTTAAAGATCAATGAGTACTCATGCCCATCCCTAGTTTGCGGACAACAAAACAGTAGTAACACATTTCACCTTCCTATCCGCTCACACTGGAGAGCATGAACCCCCATCCCCCTCTGCTAGCATCAGCCTATTGGTCAGTTGGTACGAGTAGATCACATGATTCTGGGGTTAAAACTATTATCCTCCACTGTCTAAAACAAGGTTTGTAAACCACGCGGAGAGAGAGGCAGCGACAGACAGGCTAACTGATCAGTGAGAATGTAGACGCTACACAGGCTTGTTTAAAACCATAATTAGCATGGAAAAGAAGATAACTAGTAGCCTAGTACTTTACTTAAAACTAGTGTTTACAACTCAGTGACATGTAAACAGTTTAGGCTATATAAACTACAGTGAATAGGGTATGTGTTATATTTACATTTACGTCATTTAGCAGACGCTCTTATCCAGAGCGATTTACAGTTAGTGAATACTTTTTTTAAATATATATATACTGGCCCCCCGTGGGAAACGAACCCACAACCCTGGCGTTGCAAACGCCATGCTCTATCAACTGAGCTACATCCCTGCCGGCCATTCCCTCCCCTACCATGGACAACGCTGGGCCAATTGTGCGCCGCCCATGAGTCTCCCGGTCGTGGCCGGCTGCGACAGAGCCTGGATTCGAACCAGGATCTCTAGTGGCACAGTTAGCACTGCGATGCAGTGCCTTAGACCACTGCGCCACTCAGGAGTCAATTCGACGATATTCTCAGGGACAATTCACATAGGCCTTGCTCTGACGGGCTATGAAGAAACACTCAATGTAAACAAGTAGGCCTACTTTCAGTTGCTGCCCTTGAACACAAACAAGGAAGTCCATAGGCTACTTCTATTGTTTCACTCTGTTGTGAATACAAAGGCTAGCCTGGTAAGGACACCATGGTCCGGAAACAAAAATACACACTGATACCAAAACATATCCTTAGTAGTTTATCAGATTTTATTGCAAGATACCTGTTTTATGATTCAAGTTGTCTGACTGGCCCATGATTCATGTTCTTTTTAAGAGGTGGAAAATTTACAAATGCTGTGCCATTCCTTGGTATACAAATCGCCTCTAATGTGAATGTGTCTTAGTAACCGGATTAAAAGAACTGCATGCAGCCTACTATTAGAATGACAGCATGTCTAGCTAAACCTTAGTCCCTTGCCTAGCCTCCATTTCCCTTCACTAGAGTCTCTCTTTGCGAACACTTCAATGAATGTGTGGTTTCCCCTCCCGGCTGAAGCCGGCCCCCTCCCCTCACACACCAAGCTCTGTGGTTGTTTGACAACAGCAGCAGCAGTGCAGGAATGTCTGCTGCTCAACGTGACACACATATCAACATGAATGTGCTGCACTGCCATTGTCTACCAGGCTACTGGGATCACACTGTTCTTTGTCTATTTATGTGTGTGTCTGTGTTCATCCAAGACCATCAACAACGGTGCCGTTTCACACACAAATAATGTAGGTTACAAACACACAGTGCAACACCATATCTAAGAGCATCGGCATAAAGGTTTCAGTACTACTCATGGGCTTTAAGTGAGAGCATCCATTACCTTACGTAGCAGTGAACCTACCAATGGAGCAGAGAAGAGACATGACAGTGTTGCTTATGTAACGTGACTGACAGAACACTGCAATGAAGCCCAGCACTAGGCCTATATAAAAGCAGAAGAATTGAACAGGCGTCTAAATGAGGGCACAGCAAACAATAACAAAAACATATCTAAAAAACAGCCTGAAATAGAAATAGGCTAAATAAAAATAGGTGAACACAAAAAGAATACTTATGGTGATATGGAAGAGCACAGAAGAAAGAAGTGCATTAATAATGGTGTAGTAACAGGGCTAATGAGGCTGAGTGGGGGCTGTGCCCTGAGGGAGTGACAGAGTACAGAACATGCCCATGGACACAACGACACAGCCTGCCCTGCAGCAAGGAGCCATGAGCAGCCCAGTGAGAAACCAGGACACTGCTGTGAGAGGGACATTATACTGACATCATAGAAAGATGCCTAGCCACAAAGGCATTCAATTAACTAATAAAGGCTAACATTTTGAGATAAATACACTTATTGAAGTGGATTTAACAAGTTACATTAATAAGGGATCATAGCTTTCACTAGGCCAGTCTGTCATGGAAAGAGCAGGTGTTCCTAATGTTTTGTACACTCAGTGTATACAATACAATATACATACATATTTTGTGAGATGCATTATTACACATGCCACGTTCCTAACCATTCCTATTCCTCTAATCGTCAACAACTGTTTTCACCTCTGCTCCTGTTCAGATGACAATAATGAGAAGCCTTGTGTCTGACAGTCTCTGACCCTCCACTCCTTAGCCAACAGCACCTGGGGGAGCTCAGCCCAGCCATAGGCAACTAGCCCCTTGACCTTGAGCTGGACAGGTTGCCCAGAGGAGGCTAAGTGGTCTCTGCAATGCATCCGCTCCAATCAAGCTGCAGGCTGACTCTGCTCTCAGATGCTCGGGAGGAGCTGAGCAGCCTCCTCAGCCACTTCGAACCACCTGGCCCAGCAGTGCACTTCTGCTGGCCCGTACGCACTAACAAAAGCTTGGTCATTAGACAGAGAGGAGGTGTGTTTGGGAAACCATCTGGAAGCAGAGGCCTGATGCCTCAGATCTTCTCAGCATCTCTCTGTTGTCCATACTTAGGGCCCTGTTGAATATTTCAAACCAGTGGCCAGCTGAGCTCTTCAAACAGGAGTGGATATAGCCTACTTTTTTGCATACTTTTCATTATACATTACTCTAGGGTATGAAAATGTATGCACTCACTAACTGTAAGTCGCTCTGGATAAGAGCGTCTGCTAAATGACTAAAATGTAAAATGTGTGCTTCATCATAGACTGGATTTTTCTTTCATATCATGTAGTGAATTATTTATTTACAAAACGGTACGTTACTATTATGTTCATTCAAATGACAATTCCACCTTGCTGCTCTGGGTGAAGCCATGATTGAAAAGGGTCAAGCTGTGTGTCAGCTTAGAAGAAACGCCTGTTCATACAGTGTGCATCTCTGAGCCAGGACTAGGAGTACTGGATATGAACAACTGGAAGGATAATGCATCGTAATCTGCCTAAAGATAGATATCCCCTATCAATACTCCTGGACAAAAGTACGGTCAATCCAGGAGGTCCGCTGTGTCCCCTTTCCCTAACCTTGTTCAACAAGCAATCATAAACACAATGTTCTTTAAAATGTGTGTTTATTGGTGCACTACTCTTATGCAGCCAGATATGGAAACTTATAACTAGTAGAAGCTTGTTCCAAAATTGTGAGTGTGTATTGACTGGTCATAAGTCTTACCGGTTGTGACTGAGGCATGAATTGCTGTGTGTGCTAGCTATGTAATATACATGCTATTACACTAAATAGCCTACACATTTTCAGTGCAGTGACAATCTTCAAAAAACAAAAGGCAACGTTTGAGACATCTTTTACTTACTACAACAATGGGGTCTGGACCGGAAGTGCCTCTGCCCTCGCGTGTTTGGTGGTGTCAAGTCAAAAATGTAAACAAAGTTAACGGTATGGATTCAAAAACCTCAACCAGGTATTTTATTTCTGGACACTCAACTATTCAGAGATAATTGATGGAACTCGCTCTAACGTTACCTTATCTAGCTAATTCACTCTCTGGATAGCTAGTTTGCTACCAAAAGCCGATTGCATTCTTATTGTAGCTAGCTAGCTAAATTAGACGTTCGAAATTGCTGATGTTCATATGGCATTGAAAGAAATCAGATCACACTACTATCAACTGCAACCATGGCTAGTTAGATAATAAAAAGTAATATTGAATAGAATCAAAATGAAAAACCTAGCATAAAATAACCAATGTAACCAATACAGCTGTCAAAACAATAACGTTAGCAGCAACAATTTCCCAGCTAGTTAATGTTAACTGGTGGGAAAACAGTCAAAACGAAAAATCGACGACAATGGATTACTCAACAGAAATTCGATGGCAAACACCGCATTTCCTAACGTTAGACCAGGTCTTCCGGATTATCCAGGGTAAAAGCATGGTCGTATGACTGGGGTTAGATACATGGTTTTAAAGAAAAATCGCCATTCACTAATTTCGGAGAACTTCTCTTTCTTTGCCTTTGTTAGCTAGCTAAAGTAGCTAGTTAGCTGCATCACCATGAAACCAGCACACAAATAAACATACACATCACATACCTCGAATTGCCAGTGAGCCGCTTGAAGAAGCTGCTTCGCTTGATCAGCAGCACAACCAGCAGTCAAAACAAACTGGTTGATCATCACTTGATGCCTGAGTTCGTCCATATTCACCTACTTCACCGCTTTTCACCCCACCTCTGTTATTTTATCGTTGAAACCTGGGAAAACAAAGCCTTGTATTTTCTTTCAAAATTTCGAAATCAATCGCTCAAACCGGACCCTTCTTCCCACACTCTACCCTCGCCTTCCAGTAACAACAAATAAGTTCATGTCATCACCAACAACAAAGCCAAGCACCACAGCTGATTGGATAACTAAGTCAGCAAGAGTGTACGGGCTGGTACCCCATTGGCTATCACGCGAGCCAGCAAGCCGTTGGAGTGACGTAATTGCATAGTACACATCTTCATGGATTGGATACCAGCGGATGAGTAAATCACACCTATTGGCTTATTTCTATAAGAAGGTATATGAGGTTCGTTCAATAATTGGTCAATTTAGGGATAACGTATTGAAAAGGTCCAGGATTGGTATTTCTATTGTAAATATTTACAGCAACGTTATGATGATTGTCTTTGTGCCAGACCAAACAGTCAGAGACATGTTGTACTGGTTACAATATAGGCATGTTTCAAATTCTGTACATTTGATCACAATAACAGTAGTCGATAATATAATAGCTTATGGACGGTGAGCATAGCCTACTATTAATACTTTCTTTTTCCAAACAGAAAATAAATCGATAATAATAAATGTGCTGTGCTGCCGGTGAATCTCTGAATAGCCGATACTAAACAAAAGATGGCTTTTATGAGACAGCATATACAGAAGAAAATTGTATTAATCTCTGACTGCGTTGGTGCCCAAACACGTTCTGTGTGTTATATCTCTTAGTACTATGCACTAGGCAGTGGGATGTCAAGCTCCCTCGCTGCAAGACTGAATAATTCAGCTGAGGTGTAGGTATACAGTATATTATAGGTGAAAGCGTGACAGAGAAGGCTATCTATTATGTATTGTAGGTGGGTGTTACCTGGATAATGTGAATGTGATGGTGTCTATTAATAATGGATTGAAGACTACACACACAACTATTCAAACAGTCAATTATGACAATATGTTAATTTATAGTGTTCAAAATCTATCATCTGAAATCGGCTATAAATAGTGGTCCCCATAGGTTCCCAGTGGATCTCAAATCCCAACTTTCCTCTATTCTTTCTGTCTTTTTTTCCTGCATAGTAACATAGTACTCCATAGTTTGCTTTAATCGGTTGTCTGTGTATTTTGAATAGGCTCACAAATGACATGCATTTTGTCCCGTTTATTTTGAGACTGATGAGTAGATTCACTCTACTAATTCTTGAAGATGTTTTCATTCCAAATAAAAACACGGAAACGTGTTTTCTTTCACATGGATAGATAGCTCTGGGAATAGTGACCTCATGTTCCAGAATGGTCTATGATTTAGTTTCAGCATTATTGAACTATTCAAGGAAATAATTTATTAGATTTTTGTTGATCAGTTATGAGCATCTTTTGGGTGTTTATCATGATGAATTTCAACAAATGACTTATTCTGTTAATTCTGCACCACACTGAGAGGGGGTTATTTTAATAGGCAATTTACTTCAGCAAATAAATCATTACACTAGAAGGTCATGGGACTTTTTTTGTTAAAACTTGAAACAAACATACAGAAGATAAGGACATAAGGAAAAAAAAATAAATAAAAAAAAATAAGGACAATGCTGCCATTTTGACATTACACAACCAGAAAGTGAAAGTCACTCTGTTGTTTCCTTTTCATTGAAACAATGTCACACTGTGACCATCAAGCCCACAAGGTTACCCATGTTTTATATTTTTTGGGATAATAATTTGAACCATAAACAACACATTTCCTCTCTAAATGGACAGGAAATAACATTTATCCACACAAAATAGCTCAATACTTGACCCTTTGCTTTAAAGGGTCAGACCAAAGAATCTGAAGCTCATGTGAGAGGTTAGTCAGTTCAAACTACTGAAAAGTAGGCTACTACTGAATGGCAACCTTATCTGTTCTTATACTGTGTTATTTTGTCCCCTTAAAGCTTATCTGGACAAATGCCCTTGCTTTAATGGGTGATGTATTCTGTATGACTGTATTACTCACGCTGCAGGGAGACATAACCTAACCTGTTATTGTCTCATGCAGATCACCATCTGCCTTCAGATACCAGGACCCTAGGCTCTCCCAAAATACAGAGTAAAGGGGGTGGAGCCATATGTTCATTGGTCAATGATTAACATGATCTTGACAGAGTGGACTTTGTTTACAGAGATACTCAGGATGTCTTGCTTGTTTTCTTGCCCACATGATGAACTCCATCTTGGTTCCCCCCCACCACCCTGAGTCTGTGACTCACGAGTCAGTCACCATCTTCCTTTTATGTCTCTGTCAGAGCTGTGAATGCTGGTTCAGTGTGTAAGTAGCACACAGCTATGGTTTCCTGGAAAAGCCCCTTCACTATAGCTTTGGGGCCCACTGGAAACACTGAATAAACTCTGTGTATAACAGGCAGGGGCTTTGATGAATATATATATATACAGTGTGTTCGGAAAGTATTCAGACCCCTTGACTTTTTCCACATTTTGTTATGTTACAGCCTTATTCTAAAATTGATTAAATCGTTTTTTCCCCTCATCAATCTAATTTATAAAAAATGAAAATATATCACATTTACATAAGTATTCAGACCCTTTACTCAGTACTTTGTTGAAGCACCTTTGGCAGCGATTACAGCACTGAGTCTTCTTGGGTATGACGCTACAAGCTTGGCACACCTGTATTTGGGGAGTTTCTGCCATTCTTCTCTGATGATCCTCTCAAGCTCCGTCAGGTTGGATGAGGAGCGTTGCTGCACAGCTATTTTCAGGTCTCTCCAGAGATGCTAGATCGGGTTCAAGTCTGGGCTCTGGCTGGGCCACTCAAGGACATTCAGAGACTTGTCCCGAAGCCACTCCTGCGTTGTCTTGGCTGTGTACTTTGGGTCATTGTCCTGTTGGAAGGTGAACCTTCGCCCCAGTCTGAGGTCCTGTGCACTCTGGAGCAGGTTTTCATCAAGGATCTCTCTGTACTTTGCTCCGTTCATCTTTGATCCTGACTAGTCTCCTAGTCCCTGCCGCTGAAAAACATCCCCACAGCATGATGCTGCCACCACCATGCTTCACCATAGGGATGGTGCCAGGTTTCTTCCAGACGTGATGCTTGGCATTCAGGCCAAAGAGTTCAATCTTGGTATCATCAGACCAGAGAATCTTGTTTCTCATGGTCTGAGAGTCTTTAGGTGCATTTTGGCAAACTCCAAGCGGGCTGCCTTTTACTGAGGAGTGGCTTCCATCTGGCCACTACCATAAAGGCCTGATTAGTGGAGTGCTGCAGAGATGGTTGTCCTTCTGGAAGGTTCTCCCATCTCCACAGAGGAACTCTAGAGCTTTGTCAGAGTGACCATCGGGTTCTTGGTCACCTCCCTGACCAAGGCCCTTCTCCCCCGATTGCTCAGTTTGGCCGGGCGGCCAGCTCTAGGAAGAGTCTTGGAGGTTCCAAACTTCTTCCATTTAAGAATGATGGAGGCCACTGTGTTCTTGGGGACCTTCAATGCTGCAGACATTTTTTGGTACCCTTCCCCAGTTCTGTGCCTCGACACAATCCTGTCTCGGAGCTCTACGGTCAATTCCTTCGACCTTATGGCTTGGTTTCTGCTCTGACATGCACTGTCAACTGTGGGACCTTATATAGACAGGTGTGTGCCTTTCCAAATCATGTCCAATCAATTGAATTTACCAAAGGTGGACTCCAATCAAGTTGTTGAAACATCTCAAGGATGATCAATGGAAACAGGATGCACCTGAGCTCAATTTCTTGTCTCATAGCAAAGGGTCTGAATACTTATGTAAATAAGGAATTTCTGTTGTTTATGTTTAATACATTAGCAAACATTTCTAAAGACCTGTTTTCGTTTTGTCATTATGGGGTATTGTGTGTAGATTGCTGAGGATTTTTATGTATTTAATCCATTTTAGAATAAGACTGTAACATAATAAAATGTGGAAAAAGTCAAGGGGTCTGAATACTTTCCGAAGGCACTGTATTTTATGTATATATATATATATATTTTTTTTTTTTGTTTGTTTGTTTTTGTTTAGAATACTTTTCTTTCAGAACACAAATTATTACACTACACAAATAAATATTTTGAGTATTTAAAGAAAGTACATCAAACTATTTAATAAATATGATATTTTATATTTGTTCAAAAATGTTACATTCTAGACATCTCTATTGGGCTGTTGTTCTCCTTGGAGAACAGAGCTACACTGTCATTTTCTATGATCTAGCGCCCTCTCCTGTCAATTGAAACTCATTGTCACAAACCCTAACACGTTTGCCTGAGTAAAGTTTGAGGAGAGAAGTTTATTTTGTGATGTGATGCAAGTCATTCTTATACAGGGGGATTAAACATTCAATATCCCAGATGTTGATCATGTTTGAGTAATGAAAATGTAAAACACCGATATCATGAAGTCTAAAACCTGTATACATTTAAAAAATGTGTGGCCTATGCATATTTATTTGTGTGTCTATGTCCTTAGGTGCTGTTTACTAAACTCATATGCATCAGGTTTAGTTTCCCAATAATTCACTTTTTGTTACAGTTTATCTTGTTTGAGTTGATGATTGATGATAGCAATAAAGACTGAAGTTGTGCTGATGTTTGTTGGGTATTCCCCAGCTGTGTCCAGCTGTAACTCTGCCAAGTCCATTGGTGTCTAATCTCTGTCCCTTTCCTATTTCCCAGACAGACCTCAGATCTCATCTCCCTGTCAGCATTACTGTGCTTGGCTGCTCTCTGTCTGACCTCTGAATTCTCCTCAAGGTGGGCAGAGGAGGAGGGCCGGGGGCTGGTTCAAAGTCTGACATGAACAATCAGGTCTGGTCAGAACACCAGCCCTACAGTGCCCAACAATGGGCTGTGGATTTCGCGGTTGAGCGGCAAAAAGGGCCGACTGGTACTAAGGGGAAAGTACTCAGGGAACTGGCCCTGTTCCTATCCTCCATTACTCTCTCACTCTCTCTCTCTCACACTCTCTCATTCTCACTCTCTCTCTCTTTGTCAGACTGGAGTGATCTCGCTGATTGGTCTGTTGTTTTTTCCTTGTCTGCCCTCGCCAAACTTGGTAGAGAGTGCTAGGTACACGAGAGAGCTTTACCCTTGGTGTAGGCTACATGTATGGTAAAATGTCTAATCTGTGATTGATTAATTTCTGTTGTAATTTTTACCATATGCTGGCAACAAGTTATGATGATGGAGGATTATACAATAGTAACTGGTTATGATTGAAGGAATCAGCGCCACAACAATAGGGTCTTGGAACTTGGATGTACCCTTTGGACATCCAGGAGGGTGTCTGTGAAGGAATGTACTTTTGTTAATAAGACAGAAAAGGAAAAAAAGATAAACAAAAAGGTTTGGCCCCATGGACGCTCTATTAGTGTGGCTGAGTGGTTTCCTGAGACTCTTGACAAAAGCAACTCTAAAGCAATAAAAAGGCTTCCTCATCTCTTGAGTTCTGTCCCCACTCCAGAGCTGGATGTCTGCTTTTTTGTTTATATATTTTTTTTGACAACTGCCACTCAGAACTGGGTCAAACACTCCAAAATGTATTCTCTTCAATGCCAATGCCACTCAGATTTTACTCTCTGCTACTCATTGCCATTCTCTGCAAAGTTTAGGATGAACAATTCATGTACAATTGTTTTGGACAAAAAAAATGATTTTTTATTTCCAGAGGTCACTTCCAAAAGTTGTCGCAAAGCCCCATTGTCTGCAAGGTATTGGGTTAGATACCCTACTCAAATGAATATAAATATATTGTATTATTATACCAACTCGATCTGCTTGAACTTTTAGATAATAAATGCAATTGTCTATTTATGCTGCATGTCAAAACAGTTCGATTCAACACATTTAGTCAATTTCCATTTTCCATTTCAACTCATCTGATGGGATAAAGATCAAGCTGATTTGTAAAATAAATAATACTATCAGTCCTTCCAACTCCCTTTTGGGACACTAGACTGGATTTACTTGCGTGACGAACAAACCTGAGTGAGAGTGATTAAAAATGAAGCACTATAGCAACAACCAAGCCAATAGAAGAACGGGAAGCTGTTTACAAGGGGTGTACCGTTTCTATGGTTGCCGGACAAACCTCCTGCACCAGGTATTAAACTGCCCCCGGAGAGATCCTTTAGCCGCTGCCACCATTATAAAGACCTACTTTTGAGACGTTGAATTGAACAAGCGCGCATCAGAGCGCCAAAGACATCTTGAGGAATTTTTCATACATTTTCAACAGGTGCAAACCCTCAAGGCTAAAGTGTGATTAATAATTTTTCAGTTGGCAAATTGGATTGCAAGGTATTTTCTCAGCATTATATCAGATCAAGGTAAGTTTGTCATGTTTTTGTACATATATATATAAAAAAAGTTTTTAACAGGTGGTTACACTTGAAACTTAAAACATATTAGAATGAAGTAGGCTATCATTAAATTGTAGCAAATTGTTATTGCTATCTTGTTATAAAAATAACAAGTTGTTCATTGTAACTATTGTAAGGTTTTGTTTTAAAGTTAAATTACTAGCTAGCTATAAGCATCTTCATATTTAAAAAATAATAATTGAAACACTTAAATAATCTGCATTTTAAGCTCAACTCAAATGTTATCTGATTTGGCACAATTCGTTAATTTGTCTAGTGTCAATAGCCTACTCTATTTGATCACGTTTTGATTAGTTTATCATAAATTCACTCGACATATATGAGTTTATAACAGGACTTAGTCTCAGACTTTTTGTGAAGAGTCCCGTTGTATGGCTATAGGCTATTATGAGTAGCTAGGTAGGCTAGACTGCGCTCCTATCACTTTTCACAAAAGTTCTATGACCTCCAGACAGTCAACATCGGAATGAGTGAGAATAAACATTGCAGGTCTTTCGCACATAATTTCATTAATGACAGTCGTTATTTTGGGATTACATTCAATGCACTCCTTTTGTTAAACAGTTTCTAATCAAATATCAACATTTGAAAGATCTCAACTACATGCAGCTATTGTTCCTACAATTTGTTTCCCTACAAGTCACTGAATAGAACGTGCCTTTACCACAGAGAGAAACTATTTCAATTTACACCCTGACATGCCTCAAAGGGCTCTGTTTTCAAATAGGGCTATCATTGTCCTTTTCAGCTTTGTTCAAGTCGGGTGTATATTTCTCCTTGTCAGGCTGTTGTCTGGTGGTGTAGGGGGAAGAGTGAGGCATCTGAGTGGAGGGAGGACCATGCTGTCTCTAAGCTGTGCAGACCCCTGGCCCGAGGGCTCGGTGGGGCTGGAGGAGGAAGTGGTGACTGCCGCTGCTCATTCTGAGGAGCTGGACCTGGAAGACAGCTCAGCCTCAGCGGGCTGCAGCAGCACTGGGGGCTCTGTCAACCTGGATGACAGCCTGACCAGCCTGCAGTGGCTGCAGGAGTTCTCTATCCTCAATGCCAATGGGACCCAACAGGCTCCCCTCTCCACCCACCACCAGCCTCACTTCTTTGGCCATCAGCAGCTGGGCTCCGAGGCCCCCGCTTCCCCTCTGGCTGGTGACCCTGCATCCATAGGGATGCCCCTCACCCCAGGCAAGCCCACAGCAGCAGCCTATTGTAGGGTGCAGTCCCTGTCAGCCCTCCCTGGCCTGGTGGCCCATGGCCACTGCCCCGATGAGGTGGACTACAAGACAAACCCTCATATCAAACCACCTTACTCCTACGCCACACTCATCTGTATGGCCATGCAGGCCAGCAAGAAGACCAAGATCACCCTCTCCTGCATCTACAAGTGGATCACTGACAACTTCTGCTACTTCCGCCATGCTGACCCCACCTGGCAGGTAAATGTTGCTAACACACACCACACACATGTGAAAATTGCTCTAATAGGATGCTTCAGACTAGGCCCTGTGAGAGGCTCTCAGTCACGTTTGTATACCTGACTATGTCTCGAGCAGCCAGATAGAGGGCTCTGTGTGTTTTGGAGTGGGGCCAAGCTGCAGCTGGGCACAGAGTTTTTCTTTAACAGGAACGAGTAAGAGCACTTATTTTCCCAAGGTCTATATATATTGAGAGGTCAGGGCCATCTGCCACACTCTGAAGAAGCATTAGTAGCTATGGTTTATGGGAATTAAGAGCTCTCATGGTACAAAGATGGCAGCAAATACTCCCGTAACGTACAAAGATTGTAGCAAATACTGCCTTGCTAGCAGGCATCTTGCTTTAGAAGACTTCATCCCCCCACAACACACATTTTAGTGTGTGTGTTTTTAAACCCATTACATTCTTTTTCAGAAATAGCTCCCAGGTTTTCTGCTTGAGCAATGAGAGGCAATGGGGGAGTATGGGGAGGGGCAGCATAGCATCAAAAGTGCAGATTCCCCATCAAAGGGAAGGAATTTTCTGGAAAAAGTTTAATTTGCTGGATAAATGATTAATTTAGTCGTTAGCCGTACTCCCCAGTTCCAGAAGTTATACTCATTTCCTGAGCATTCTGTTATTGTAAGCCAGTGCATGGGGCAGATAATATTTAACAAAGGTCAGCAGGTCACTCCTCTATTTAGACTAGCGGGGGGGGCAGTGTTGAGCCCCTGGTAAGGCTGAATGCAAGGGTACACAATGCATTCATGGTTTTCACACATCTGCACTTCCTGCTTCAAGGCAGTGAAAATTGCAATACATTTAAAAGACAATTCACAAGCTTCTATTTGATGGAGCAGGGCTGAATGTGTAATGCCATATCAACCCTGTCCCCCTCATGCGCTATTTCAGAACTCCATCCGGCACAACCTGTCTCTGAACAAATGTTTCATCAAGGTTCCGCGGCAGAAGGACGAGCCAGGGAAGGGGGGCTTCTGGAAGATCGATCCCCAGTACGCAGAGCGCCTCCTCAACGGGGCCTATAAGAAGAGGCGGATGCCCCCTGTCCAGATCAACCCTGCCCTGCAGAACAGGCTTAGGGCCAACCCCCAGCCCCTGCCCAGGGGCCTCTGTAACCCCACAGGCAGCCAGAGTGGGCTATGTGTCAATCCAGAGGCACAACAGCTCCTCAGAGAGTTTGAAGAGGCCACTGGGGCTGACCAGAACTGGGACCCCTGTCTGGCCGAAGGCACCATGCTGGGGGCCTGGCCCATGGGAAAGGGAGGCCCTGGACACAAGAGGAAACACCAGCTGGGCTCCAGGACTGCCATGGTCAAAGTCCCCCGGCGCTCCAGCTCTCCTTTGCTGTCTGTGGAGGAGCATAGGGAACTGGGCTCCCTGAAGGGGAACTTTGACTGGGACGCCCTCTTGGATTCTGCGCTGAGCGGGGAGCTGAGTCTGGACGTAGGGGGTCCACTGAGCCCCATCCCTCAGGAGGAGGACCTGATGGTGCGGGGGACCCACATCTGCCCCCTGGAGGCCCCCGCGGGGACAGCAGAGAGCAGCCACGTGATGGCGGAGACCCAGAGGAGCAGCGGAGCAGACTTTGAGGAGACGTTCCTGGCCACAGCGTTCCTGCAGAGCCCCTGGCCAGAGGAAGAGGAGCAGGGATCTACCAACTTCCTGTGCAGCTCCACAGTCAACCTGGAGCAGCTCTTTGACCTGGGAGACTCCCTCGGAGGGGACCTCAGCAGTAAGATAGAGTGTCTTCTCTAAAGACATGTTCTCCAATTCTTTGGCCTCCAAGACTCTTTGACTATACTGTGATGATGACTACTAGATTATTGTTTAAAAAGAGAGGCACCACATGAACTAAATTGACCTTTTTACACAATAATGAACCTTCAGCATCAATGGTCCACACGTTTTTAAGATTTCTAGATGATGTTTATTGACATTGGTCCAATAATGGAGGACTTTATTAATGCCTACAGAGCAAAAATGCCACAATGAACTGCAGCATTCCAAATGATTACTGGACAAAAACTATATCAAACCTATTGTTGGGACCATGACCTTGGATAATAGACATTATCGATAAGACTTCACTCACAAAGAGAAACAAAATATTCCTGTTTGAGGACAGGAAAACCACCAATATGTCTTTGTTTACATTCTGAAAATATATGTGGTATTGAATGGATTGCAGGTTGACATGGATAGAGGAATTGTCCTCCATGCACAAGGCGAGCAACAGAACATTGGAATCGACATTTTAGAAATGTACATTTATTTTGTATTAGATGAAATTACAAAGTAAGACTTTACAGTGGCTGTACTCTTTGAAAGTTATGGACAGTTTCGAGATGCAAGGCCAATAGCTAATGATGAGATGAGCTGTTGTATCTGACAGTGATGCAACGTTTTAGCTGCTTAAGAATAGGTGGTTTAGCATGCTGAATATTTCATAAAGGTTTAGAAGATGAATCCACCTCACAGGGAATACTCCTATTTGTTGTGAAGATCTCTTATTATTGTTTAGGAATTAAAATGATCACAACGCCGTTGCATACTAAAATCCCAGAGAAGGTCATGGAATGTATGCATCAGACTTCAGGAATTTGGGTCCTGTACTGAATTTTCTACTGAAAAGCTGAATGATGGGACTTTCAACGATCTGTGGATGCATTTGGATGAAATTCAGAAACTAGTGTATTTAATGTCAATATACAATATCTGTAACTGAAGTGAAAGGAGTACTATGATGATCAATGAAGATATATTTGCCAAATAACTACTAATTAGAAGAGTTTTTAGACTTAAAAGAGTTTTATGTGTGGGGTTTTCTATAATGACTACTTTCTGAATGCATTCTTTGAATAATGACCTTTTCACTAGACAGTTACAGTTGGATTTTAACTAAATGTATGCAGAACAATTAAAAACAGGTTGTTTTTAGGAAGCTTAGGATTGTCATATTATCAGCAGAGCGTGTACATTTATATTTAATTATAATTAATTCAACAAATTTCAGTGAGTTAACCAATCACAGAGAGCAGTAGAGGACAGATCTGGATGTCGTAAAGACAAGTTCATTCCAATGCAGAATAGCTCAAGGCAAGCTTCTCCTTTGCAAAGGTTTCGGTGGCTTGTCAATGAATACCCGACCTTCAGGTTAGATGTGCAAAGAACAACACTTGGGACCAGAAGACTGGCAGTGTTAGAGGCTGGGTTTTCACCAAGGAAAGCTGATGGAGGCCTAATTGGTCAACGGAAGAAAACGATCCAGAAATTATGACATAAACAAGCAGGAATGACATTAACACATGTTGAGTTATGAGATACTCTCTTGTTTTGTTTCAAGTCTACCTTTACCAGGAAATTACTTTGTCTTTCCTCTGGTCTTACTAAACCAAATCACACTGTTTCAAGACCTGAGTGAGTCTTAAAGGTCAACTTATGGCACGAAACACTGTTAAATTCCACCCCTTTCTCAATTTTCAAACAGAAATGGGGTGTGCCTTTGGTGGTTCGTCGATGTGTCATTCTGGTCATGCACGCCGCTACCAAGCTAAGATAGCCACTTTAGCTAGCCAGTAACTCCTCCAGTGTGTTGACGTCATTTCACAGGATTTGTTTTTGAAAGAAGCTGTAGAGATCAGTAAGAAATGGCCCTTCTGTAGCCAAATATCTTATGCATACATTTTGATTGTGTTTTTAAGCATGAAATGACCTAGTATGATGGTGCATTGATCAGTTATACAGTTTAAAGCCGCTATTTTTGTGTTTTTTCCCAAAGTTGACCTTTAACATGTATATTTAAATGAACTAATAGTTTTAATCTTGCAGAATACCTACTCCTGGTTTATTAGTTTTGTAAATGCACCATGAAGTGTGAAAGTGCAATCAATGATACTTGGTCTATTTTACATTACATTGAAGGGTAGTAATGCAGTTTACTTAGTCAGACCCAGTTCATGGTTTATTGTGTATTACGGTACGGATACATTCTGATGGAAGGAAACTCCTCCTGTAAAAGTGAATTAACTACTACAATATGTTGTCAGTTGTGTATTAGCTCTTCCAAAACACTTGTCATCCAAGTTGACCCTATTGGCATCATACCTCAAGATTTGTTTTCTTATGGAGATATGCATTCATGTTTGTATTCATACTGTGTTTATTTTTCTGTTTTTCATTGGAATAAATAAACCTTCAAACTTTAATGAGTTTATATGAGTTTTTGTACATCTGGGTGCGGTGCTTTTGAAGATTTCTATCTGTCTTTCCATCTTTCTCTCTCTCTTTCTCTGTCTCTATTTTCTTTCTGTACATTCCTGATTCCACCCCATTAGTGTATTCTGTGTGTGTGTGTGTGTGTGTGTGATTTACGCTTGCCTTTTCCTGCTCATCTCTTTTCAGGGGGTGACTATGCTCAGGCAGTGGATTGGGGTCTTTCTCTGGCCTTTGTCTGTGCTCAGTCAGACACTTGTCCCCCCCAGGGCTCTGCTCTGTGCTCCTCTCACTGGGTCAGTGTGGGGTGTAACAGGAACAAGTGTCCCACGCCTCCATATATCACTACCCTGTCTGTTCTGGACCACACCGTCTCTCTCTACTACCAAGGATTAGCTAGGTAACACGTTCAGGGAACTATATGAATATTTCACTGTGGCGTTTTCAAATGAAGCCCAGTGTATAGCTAGCGTGTCATGGTGTCAAAGACCGGGACTGTCTTTACGACACAAATGCCTCATGAGGTAATCATGAAAAAGTTGGAGCACACAGGTGAGAAATCCTATACCTCTGTATGGTGGACTGGACACCCAACCCTCCACGGGAATGGCACGGTTCTCCATCTCCATCCATGGTGCTCTCTGCTTGGGAAAGGAGAGCTGACAGTCTGAGTTAGCCTTCTCCCCCAGCCTAGCTCCACAGAGACCCCCTGGACAGCAGCTATTACATGGTGCAGGGTCCAGGTGGAGTGCAGGGTTCATAATTATAATGTGGCAGGCTGGTTAGATGAGAGGCTGTTGGTAACATGATGCAGCCATTCTTTCCCAGCCCTGCTGATGGCTGCAGGTAAGGAGAGCTCCCTGGTGAAACGCTAACCCTCCCCACCGCTCGCTCGCTTGTCCCAACCCAGGAACGCTCCAAACTGAAAGTGCAAATAGGCAACAACAGCAACAACAGAAAAATGTGAATACCCAGTTATACATTATTCTGTCAAGGGACAGCAAAGTCAGACTTATCTTAGAGGTGTAAAGAGATAAATGTGCAGAGCTTCCATTTGTTTTATGTGATAAGCAAAAATGTAGTGAAAAACAAGTAGGAAAGGGAGAAGTAAAAAATACAAAATAAACATTCAGCTAGGTTAACAAGAGGCCCTGACCCAGGAGGTCACAAACCGAAGAACATATCAGCCACTAGAACGAGGGCACCAGGGTGTTGCCTTCACAATGTATTTCTCCTCGTTGCCCCACAACTCCATTGGTATTCAACCAGGCTGTGTACTGCAAAGGAGGGAGCGAGCCGCCGATGGCTTGGGCAGCTCTACTCGTGAGTTCAGCTTATCCATCGGCTACAGAAAAGAGGGAAAAAGGAAAAGTGTTAAGAAGAGAGAGAGGGGGAATACATCTTTTTTATCACACGGCCAATGAAAGGCTGGTCTCCAGGGTAACTGCTGGTGCCATTGTTATGTAGACTTGGGGGAGAATGGGAGATGGTATGTTACTGGTCCCTGCAAGGCCCGGGGAGGGGTTGATTAGGGTTGTGGACGGATGGCGTGGAAAG
Source organism: Coregonus clupeaformis (assembly GCF_020615455.1). Taxonomy (NCBI): domain Eukaryota; kingdom Metazoa; phylum Chordata; class Actinopteri; order Salmoniformes; family Salmonidae; genus Coregonus; species Coregonus clupeaformis. The sequence continues at coordinate 118,661 of NW_025534592.1, read as the reverse complement.
AGAGGGAGGTGGACAGCCCGCTCAGATTTATTATAGTGACGGTGTAAGTCTTTGTAAAAGTGCACTTACCTTACCAAAGTGAACCTCTACTCACACCCCCCTTCTGGGTGGGGAGGGGGTAGATTCACAGGGTCTGCATTAAAACACTGCACTGTCTTGTTCGTTTTCCCCCTTTTATACCCTGCCAGGGTATACTATGTATTGGAATAAGCCTCTTATGTTGTTCAGTCAAGTGAATGCCCTAGATAGTGCTCTGAATGGCCAATCATATGGGTAAAATAGATGCACTGTGCCATACACAGCCCTGACAAGATAAGTGGATCACTACAGACCACTTTATTTTGTACCGTATGTTGCTAGTTTGTCATCTCTGTTGAGTGGGTGTGTGGAGGCGGAAGTAAAAATGTGCCTTATCACATTTTCACTATAGTGCATGAAAAATCAACAAGGTTACCACACACCATAAAACCCATCAGAGAAGCCCTTAAGTTTTATGGTGTGCTTTTGTGTTGATTTTACTATGCTCTGAAAAAACCTCTAGATACATATGTTTTAGTACAGGTTCACTGCTGTGAAATGATACAAAATACTGGTAAAAGAAGAATATGTCAAAGGTCAAATAGAATCAAAGTCAATATTAGGCTGATGCCATATGTGTTTGATATGTGGAGGTCAGGTGAAAGCTGTGGACCATTGTCAGACGGATGTGTGGTGGTGGGTGTATATTTGGTGTGACTGTGTGTGTGTGTGCGTGTGTGTGTGTGTTCTCCGCTGCTGCAGCAGTGTGGGCCGTTGTCTCTTTGTCAGTGAGACACAGGCAGAGGGGTAATCTGACATCCATCAGCAGCTTAGTGAGCAATATACACAGTGTGTAACCACAGGGAAACAATACCCAGGGAAACAGTGGGAGGGCCCAGCATTCATTACACAAGGCTGGGGACGATCTTTTGTAGGTGCTGAAGAAGACAGAATGAGACAGCAAATGATCGCAGTGACATTTCTGGGGTTTTGCAGTAAACTTGAACTTTTTCCCCTATGGCTGAGAGAGGATGTTCCTAAGGGAGTTGTTATCTTCCATGGAGGTTACTATTAGAGAGATGGAAAACCAACCAGTCAGTTTAAGGGTGCCATGCTTTGCTGTTAGGAAGAGGGAACCAGACGGATGTACTAAAATGAATAGGGGGGAAATAATATGTGGGTTCAAAGTGTATTTGTATTTATTATGGATCCCCATTAGTAGTTGCCAAGGCAGCAGCTACTCTTCTTGGGGTCCAGCAAAATTAAGACAGTTACATACTGTACAATTTTCAAAACATTACATTACATTTCACAACAGATTTCACAACATATCAAGTGTGTGCCCTCAGGCCACTACCACATATCTACTACACAAAATCCATGTGTACGTGTGTATAGTACATATGTTATCGTGTGTGTCTGTGTCTGCGTCTCTTCACAGTCCTCGCTGTTCCATAAGGTGTATTTTTTATCTGTTTTTTCAATCTGATTTGACTGCTTGCATGAGTTACTTGATGTGGAATAGAGTTCCATGTAGTCATGGCTCTATGTAGTACTGTGCGCCTCCCATAGTCTGTTCTGGGGACTGTGAAGAGACCTCCGGTGGCATGTCTTGTGGGGTATGCATGGGTGAGCTGTGTGCCAGTCGTTTAAACAGACAGCTTGGTGCATTCGACATGTCAATACTTCTCACAAATACAAGGAGTGATGAAGTCAATCGCTCATCTACTTTGAGCCAGGAAAGATTGACATGCGCCCTCCATGTACATTTAAGGGCCAGCCGTGCTGCCCTGTTCTGGGCCAATTGTAATTTTCCTAAGTCCCTCTTTGCGGCACCTGACCACAAGACTGGACAGTCGTCCAGGTGCAACAAAACTATGACAGTTTATAATCCAGGGTTACCCCAAGCAGTTTATTCTCCTCAACTTGCTCAACTTCCACATTATTCATTACAATATTTAGTTGAGGTTTAGGGTTTAGTGAATGATTTGTCCCAAATACAATGCTTTTAGTTTTTGAACTATTTAGGACTAACTTATTTCTTGCCACCCATTCTGAAACTGTCTGCAGCTCTTTGTTAAGTGTTGCAGTGATTTCACTTGCTGTGGTAGCTGACATGTATAGTGTTGAGTCATCAGCATACATAGACACATAGGCTTTACTCAGAGCCAGTGGCAGGTCATTAGTAAAGATTGAATAAAGTAATGGGCCTAGACAGCTGCCTTGGGGAATGCCTGACTCTACCTGGATAATGTTGGAGAGGCTTTCATTAAAGAACACCCTTTGTGTTCTGTTAGCCAGGTAACTCTCGATCCACAATATAGCAGGGGATGTAAAGCCTTAACACATACATTTTTCCAGCAGCAGATTATGATCGATAATGTCAAAAGCTGCACTGAAGTCTAACAAAACAGCTCCCACAATGTTTTTATCATCAATTTCTCTAAGCTAAGTCATTTGTGTAAGTGCCGTACATGTTGAATGCCCTTCCCTATAAGTGTGCTGAAAATCTGTTGTTAACTTGTTTACTGTGAAATAGCATTGTATCTGGTCAAACACAATATTTTCCAAAAGTTTATTAAAGTTGGTAACAGGCTGATTGGTCAGCTGTTTGAGCCAGTAAAGGGTGCTTTGCTATTCTTGGGTAGCGGAATGACTTTTGCTTCCCTCCAGGCCTGAGGGCACACACTTTCCTGTAGGCTTAGATTGAAGAGATGGCAAATAGGTGTGGCAATATCGTCCACTATCATCCTCAGTAATTTTCCATCCAAGTTTTCAGACCCAAGTGGCTTGTCATTGTTGATAGACAACAATACTTTTTCCACCTCTTCCACACTCACTTTCCAGAATTCAAAATTACAATGCTTGTCTTTCATAATTTTGTCAGTTATGCATGGATGTGCAGGTTCAGAATTTGTTGTTGGCATGTCATGGCTAAGTTTGCTAATCTTCCCAATGAAAAAATCATTAAAATAGTTGGCAATATCAGTGGGTTCTGTTATGAATGAGCCATCTGATTCAATGAATGATGGAGCCAAGTTTGCCTTTTTGCCTAAAATGTCATTTAAGGTGCTCCAAAGCTTTTAACTATCATTCTTTATATCATTTATATTTGTTTCATAGTACAGTTTCTTCTTCTTTTTGTTCAGTTTAGTCACATGATTTCTCAATTTACAGTACATTTGCCAATCGGCTGTGCAGCCAGACTTATTTGCCATTCCTTTTGCCTCATTCCTCTCAACCATAACATTTTTCAATTCCTCATCAATCCACAGGTATTTAACAGCTTGTATAGTCATGGGTGCCTGCTTATTAGTAACTGGAATAAGCAATTTCAAAAATGTGTCAAGTGCAGCGTCTAGTTTACCGCAGTTTACCGATCACTGCACCTGTACACAGCCCATCTGTAATTAGCCCATCCAACTACCTCATCCCCATATTGTTATTTATTTTGCTAATTTGCACCCCAGTATCTTTATTTGCATATCATCTCTTGCACATCTATCATTCCAGTGTTAATACGAAATTGTAACTATTTTGCACTATGGCCTATTTATTGCCTTACCTCCATAATTTACAACATTCGCACACACTGTATATATATTTTCTGTTGTATTATTGACTTTATGTTTTGTTTACCCCATATGTAACTCTGTGTTGTTGTTTTTATCGCACTGCTTTGCTTTATCTTGGCCAGGTCACAGTTGTAAATGAGAACTTGTTCTCAACTGGCTTACCTGGTTAAATAAAGGTTAAATAAAGAAATTAAATAGTTGCTCCTCATTAAACAACACAGACCAGAAAATATTCTTTACATTTTCAACATAGGAATTACTACAAAACGTATTGTACGACCTCTTATACACTATATTAAGGCCAAACTTTTGAACTCTGGTTTTCCTAGATACTATAAAGTGTATAAATGAATAATGTAAATAAATACATTAAACGATTGCAATTAAAGTTCAGCATTATGGTTAGCTGTACTAATCGTTTTAGAAATGTGCACCTGTCAAGAAGTGTTCCCTACTCAGACGTAAGTGTTATGTGTCATGGTTCCTGTGTTTCCTAATTAGCATGTATGTTACGCCCACCCGGTAACAACCAGCAAGGTGAGTCACTCCAGAGAGAGAACAATAGTCCCAGAGATCTAGTCCCTCTGAAGCCGCTGAAAGCAGAATCAGTCTCAGTTTACACCTGTCTTCAACATCTCACATCATCGTTCCCCCAGTTTACACCTGTCTTCAACATCTCACATCATCGTTCCCCCAGTTTACACCTGTCTTCAACATCTCACATCATCGTTCCCCCAGTTTACACCTGTCTTCAACATCTCACATCATCGTTCCCCCAGTTTACACCTGTCTTCAACATCTCACATCATCGTTCCCCCAGTTTACACCTGTCTTCAACATCTCACATCATCGTTCCCCAGTTTACACCTGTCTTCAACATCTCACATCATCGTTCCCCCAGTTTACACCTGTCTTCAACATCTCACATCATCGTTCCCCCAGTTTACACCTGTCTTCAACATCTCACATCATCGTTCCCCCAGTTTACACCTGTCTTCAACATCTCACATCATCGTTCCCCCAGTTTACACCTGTCTTCAACATCTCACATCATCGTTCCCCCAGTTTACACCTGTCTTCAACATCTCACATCATCGTTCCCCCAGTTTACACCTGTCTTCAACATCTCACATCATCGTTCCCCCTTAGCAAGGAAGAAATGCAGCTGATCATGACATGATGTGGCAAAAATATACAGTATGATGTTGGAGGAATTCATGAATTGGTTGTAGCAGTGGAAGCTGGAGTGTGGGCCCTCTATGCATTTCCCAGCAAGCCTTGCGGCAGTGATAAACTAAAGCACCCTGTTGGCCCTGAGCAGGTGACGCAGGGAGACAGCGAAGCCATTGTGCAGACAGACAATACAACAGCAGCGATGCACACCTTGGCCACATACCTCTGGAGGAAGTGACCAGGTCACCTGACACCTGATCGTGCCGTACCCTAGAGAGAGCTCCTCAGACTGTCCCTCCCTTGGGGGGTGGAGGGGAGGGACTTTTACTGAGAGGAACAAAAAACAAACATAAACAAGGACCATGGCAGCTGGGGGCAGGCTGAGCCGTATGCGTTCCTGGCAGCCGTGGCCCGACCTTGGCCGGGCAAGCCCAGACCTGCCTCTCAATGCTGGGAGGGAGAGGCACCAAGCCGCTTGCAGGACTTGGCCTGACTCAATGAGAAAATAAAATAACACTCATACAAGAGCATAGTAAGCTCTTTCCACCTCACTCCCTTTTTTATTGATTCCTTTATTTCTTTATTTCTCAACACTCATCGGATTCCAGCAAACGGCTTGGCTGCTGCCCCCCTTTGCTTTTTACTACAGAGGATACTTTCTCTTTTCTCTTATTCCACTCTTACTCGCTCCTTTCCAGACTTTAATTTGATTTCTTTATTTCTTTGTTTTTCACAGTGGAGACGAGGCTTTGAAACGTTGCTGTTTTACATATCTTAGGAGCTCCCCTCAATAGGTGAGCTGCCGTGGCGACAAAAGCCACAAAAGCCCCCCAGGCCTGGTCCAAGCGTAGGACCCCCTCACTGCTTGGCTCAGCCAGAACTTTTTCTCAGTACCCCTCCACGGCTCTGTCTCTCCATTCATTGGTGTTGCCTCTCACCCCCAGCAAAGAGCCCGGCGGTTTGCAGCGGGTGCATCCACTAAATGACTTGATCGGAGGAGACGTGGGATGGAGTGAAACAGAGACCTCCCTGGCCATTTTCCACACCACATCACAGCCCCCAGTATGAATCTCTCTCTCTCTCTCTCTCTCTCTCTAATGTATTACCTTTTATTGTGGCATAAACACAACCAATCATGATGTTTTCATCTGATTGTCAAACATCACTTCAAAGGGCTCCTTTACTAGGCGACCCACACACGTTCATCCACTCCCAACATATTTCCAGCCTCCAAACAGTGGTGAATGGAAAGAGATATCTGTTACACAAAACACCACAAAGTGTAATGACATTTTGCCGATTGTCATTAGGCCAGAATTTATGCATCCACTGCTGTCCGCGCGCGTTTCCGTGTCGGCCATTCATCTCTGCCTTGGCAAAATTCTAACCACATCGCATTTTGGAGCGTATGCTATAGCACCCGTGTTGAAGTCCATTCGCTCATTTTTCATGCCTCTGACATGCGGTAGCCTAATGATAAATAATGGTGTGATAGCCTACAGTTTTCTTGACATTTTGTTTCAATTATTGTGATAGGCTCGGACTGTACCGCCTTACTTTCACCCCTGTCTCCCTCTCTCTCTTTCTCTCTTCTCATCTCTGCTATCAGTCATTTGCAGTGTGGGGTGTTAATGAGACTAGGTTGATTTGTGTGTGACGATGGGAATGCTTTATTACCTTACCGGTCAGAGCCTTTAAAAAAACATGTCAGGATTTCACATTCTTTTTTGTGCAGAATTATAGGATGTGTACTGTTCAAAACAGGTCAGAGGATACAAAATGAAGCATAACATAGGTCTCTGTTTACTTTTAACTGCTGCTTTAAGGTCCTTAGTCAGTTGACAAACAGTGGTTGGCTTGATGTGTCAGCTGTGTAAAGGAGTTGATCAAACATTCAAACTGTGTGTGTGTGTTTGCATGTGTGTGTGTCAGAATGCGGTTGCTCCACCTGACTGGCTGCGGTAGATCGGATCAGGGCAGCCACCTCTTGCTGCTGTCTTTACAGCTTGGCAATGGGAGGGGCCAGGGTGTTTGCGTGGGTGATCTTTAGCCCCCTGTCAGGGATCAGACAAACACTTATTAACTGAGAGGAATGCAAACAAGAGAAAGCTAGAGCTGGGACACAAGACAGGACAGGGATGGAGGAGTAGGAGGGGTGCCCCCGTCTTATAACTCCCCACGCAGGGATTTATCCAGAACATTCTAGAACAATGGAGCTCCACTGGGGGAGTAGGTCCTAGAACACTGTGACCTTCTATGTTACAGAATAAAACATATTACACAGCATGTTGCTCTTACATAGTTTTAGTAAGTTACATTTGTACTATTTTCTGTTATTCAGGTTAAAAGCATCTAATAACTGAATTCATGTTTCAAATGTTATCAAATCAAATACATTTTTATTTGCCACATGCACCGAATACAACAGGTGAACTTACAGTGAACAATACTTACAGTGAAATGCTTACTTACAAGCTATTAACCAACAATGCAGTTTTAAGAAAACAATAGATAAAAAATAAAAATAAAAAATAATTAAAGAGCAGCAGTAAAATAAATGCAAATAGTCTGGGTAGCCATGATTAGCTGTTCTTGAGTCTTATGGCTTGAGGGTAGAAGCTGTTAAGAAGCCTTTTGGACCTAGACTTGGCTCTCTGGTACCGCTTGCCGTGCGGAAATCCTGCAGCGCCCGCAAGGTCCCCCTGCTCAAGAAAGCAAGAGGAGTGGAACAAAATGCTCAAGAGGAGTGGAACAAAATCCCTCCTGAGATGTGTGCAAACCTGGTGGCCAACTACAAGAAACATCTGACCTCTGTGATTGCCAATAAGGGTTTTGCCACCAAGTACTAAGTCATGTTTTACAGAGGGGTCAAATACTTATTTTCCTCATTAAACTGCAAATCAATTTATAACATTTTTGACATGAGTTTTTCTGGATTTTTTTGTTGTTATTCTGTCTCTCACTGTTCAAATAAACCTACTATTAAAATTATAGACTGATCATGTCTTTGTCAGTGGGCAAACGTACAAAATCAGCAGGGGATCAAATACTTTTTCCCCCTCACTGTAGTTATCCGGAACAGCTGATGCTCTCATGCATGCTTCAGTGTTGCTTGCCTCGAAGCGAGCATAGAAGTGATTTAGCTCGTCTGGTAGGCTTGTGTCACTGGGCAGCTCGCGGCTGTGCTTCCCTTTGTAGTCTGTAATAGTTTGCAAGCCCTGCCACATCCGACGAGGGTTGGAGCCAGTGTAGTACGATTCAATCTTAGTCCTGTATTGACTCTTTGCCTGTTTGATGGTTCGTCTGAGGGCATACGGGATTTCTTATAAGCGTCCGGGTTAGAGTCCCGCTCCTTGAAAGCGGCAGCTCTACCCTTTAGCTCAGTGCGGATGTTGCCTGTAATCCATGGCTTCTGGTTGGGGTATGTACAGTTGAAGTCAGAAGTTTACATACACTTAGGTTGGAGTCATTAAAACACGTTTTTCAACCACTCCACAAATCCTTGTTAACAAACTATAGTTTTGGCAAGTCTACTTTGTGCATGACACAAGTAATTTTTCCAACAATTGTTTAAAGACAAAATTGTTTATAATTCACTGTTTCACAATTTCAGTGGGTCAGAAGTTTACATACACTAAGTTGACTGTGCCTTTAAACAGCTTGGAAAATTCCAGAAAATTATGTCATGGCTTTAGAAGCTTCTGATAGGCTAATTGACATCATTTCAGTCAATTGAAGGTGTACCTGTGGATGTATTTCAAGGCCTACCTTCAAACTCAGTGCCTCTTTGCTTGACATCATGGGCAATGCTACCAAATAATAATTCAGTGTATGTAAACTTCTGACCCACTGGGAATGTGATGAAAGAAATAAAAGCTGAAATAAATCATTATCTCTAATATTATTCGGACATTTCACATTCTTAAAATAAAGTAGTGATCCTAACTGACCTAAGACAGGGAATTTTTACTAGGATTAAATGTTAGGAATTGTGAAAAACTGAGTTTAAATGTATTTGGCTAAGGTGTATGTAAACTTCCGACTTCAACTTTACGTACGGTCACTGTGGGGACGACGTCAGATGTACTTATTGATGAAGCCAGTGACTGATGTGGTGTACTCCTTAATGCCATCGGAAGAATCATATTCCAGTCACCCGACATAGCTTCATTTATAAGGCCACAAAGGTACTATTCTCTTGTTGCAAGGTACAATGTAGACAGGTGTGAGAGGTGTGAGGGAGCATTGCCACCTGTTTTGTCTCTACATACCTGTAGTCACCATGTTATAACTTGTGAAAGTGGCTTGGGACTAGTGGAGGGAGGAAGGGCCATGGATCGTCCCCTTGTCACACTGAGAGGGTGCCAATGAAAGTGCACTGAGACTGAAGGCAAATGACAACAGATTTAACAGATTAGTGCCGGAGGACCCACAGCACTTGGATGAGACTGAGCGTGATGCTGAGGATGTGAGGTGTTAGACCCTCTCTGTGGTGTGCCTTTGTTTGCTAATGGTTTAGGGCTAGGCAGTCAGGTTTACCACTGCCCTCAAGATCTGTTTGCAAATAATCCTGATTGCTGGATATGTGTAGCCTATAAATAGACATACTGAACCTTTTCTTTAGTTTGAATGTGAACGTATGTTTTGGTGGACGGTAGTGGGGTGGGTACATTTGGTTTAGTATTTCATTGCAGGGGGCTGGATTATTTCCTACATTCTACTCGTTACATCTCCACAATTTTATTTGACTGGTAACCCAAGTAAATGTAATTTAAAAGGCCCAATGTACCATACCATATTAAATACTGGATGTTGACTTTGTGTAAATTCCTCTGTCTGTATTCTGTCTGTACATTTGCCTATTTTATTTTACCTTTATTTAACTAGGCAAGTCAGTTAAGAACAAATTCTTATTTACAATGACGGCCCACACCGGCCAAACCCGGACGACGCTGGGCCAATTGTGCGCCGCACTATGGGACTCCCAATCACGGCCGGTTGTGATACAGCCTGGAATCGAACCAGGGGGTCTGTAGTGACGCCTCAAGCACTGAGCACTCAAGCACTGAGATGCAGTGCCTTAGACCGCTGCGCCACTCGGGAGCTACTGCTGGCAGCACCACTTCACTAAGTCAAATTCTGGGGATGGGTAAATGGACTTGGTGAATATAAATGATTCTGATTCTAAAGAATTGAAATCTTCAATCTAATCTTCTACTTCTCTATACTGGGCGCTATAACTGTGTGAGCAATAAGGATGACCTTTTAGTGTGACCTCTCTGGCAGTCAGCCCCTCAGTGTAACAGTTACTGGGGTCCTTAGGGTGTGTTTTGCAAGTCAACAATCCAAAGAAAGCAGGAATACCCTGCTCTGGCTGATTGAGAATGCAAAGGCCCAATTCAGTGCATTAAATAACAGATTAAAGAGTCAGGCCGACTGAAAGGCCACAGCGCAACCCCAGACCAGGGAATTAAGGAAACATGAATAAGATGAATAAGATGTGGAGACTCACACACAAAGGCACTGTGTCACTCACACAAGAGACAGGAATGTTGATGTCACGTCTCGCACGGGAATACGTCAAGGTGTAAAACATGCTATGCCACGGTTGACTGAAACGTTTTATTACTTATTATTATTGTTTGAAATACTGTGCGTATGTCCACAAATATCTATACATGTAGCTCATTATTGAGGATTTTTTATTTTACTCCAGACTACAGATGTGATAGCAGCACTATGGAGCTTTAATAATCTGATAAATATTGTTATATCAGAAGTCTTTCCGCATGGGTGGCCTAGTTAGGCAAGAAGACACAGCATTGTCAGCTCTGGTAGTGGTCACCATGGAGATGGGCTAGACTTGGGGAGCTATCCGGCTTACTGGAAACGTGGTTCATTGTTGACTTTCAGGGAAGGGGAGGGGGCCTGCTTGTGGGGTGAGGGGTGGGAGGGGAGGGGAGCATGGTCTCTTACTTCCTGGTAGTATGGACGTTTACTCAGTGGGGCATTCTCTCATTGTCCATGCATCTAAATGCATCTCTCTCAATGACTCGTGGCCAGGCCTGTCAAAGGGCAAGTTGCAAGGAGGTTGCACATACAGTACCAGTCAAAAGTTTGGACACACCTACTCATTCAAGGACTTTTCTTAATTTTTTACTATTTTCTACATTGTAGAGTAATAGTGAAGACATTAAAACTATGAAATAACACATATGGAATCATGTAGTAAGCAAAAAACTGTAAACAAATCAAAACAAATTTTATATTTGAGATTCTTCAAATAGCCACCCTTTGCCTTGATGACAGCTTTGCACACTCTTGGCATTCTCTCAACCAGCTTCACCTGGAATGTTTTTCCAACAGTCTTGAAGGAGTCCAGCTTTTCCTTCACTCTGCGGTCCGACTCAACCCGAACAAAATCAATTGGGTTGAGGTCAGGGGATTGTGGAGGCCAGGTCATCTGATGCAGCACTCCATCACTCTCCTTCTTGGTAAAATAGCCCTTACACAGCCTGGAGGTGTGTTGGGTCATTGTCCTGTTGAAAAACAAATGATAGTCCCACTAAGCCCAAACCAGATGGGATGGCGTATCACTGCAGAATGCTGTGGTAGCCATACTAGTTAAGTGTGTTTTGAATTAAAAATAAATCACAGGCGGTGTCACCAGCAAAGCACCCCCACACCATAACACCTCCTCCTCCATGCTTTACGGTGGGAAATACATATGCAGAGATCATCCGTTCACCCATACCGCGTCTCACAATGCCACGGCGGTTGGACCCAAAAATCTCAAATTTGGCTCCAGACCAAAGGACACATTTCCACCGGTCTAATGTCCATTGCTTGTGTTTCTTGGCCCAAGCAAGTCTCTACTGCTTATTGGTGTCCTTTAGTAGTGGTTTCTTTGCCGCAAGTTGACCATGAAGGCCTGAATCACACACTCTCCTCTGAACAGTTGATGTTGAGATGTGTCTGTTACTTGAACTCTGTGAAGCATTTATTTGGGCTGCAATTTCTGAGGCTGGTAACTCTAATGAACTTCTCTGCAGCAGAGGTAACTCTGGGTCTTCCATTCCTGTGGCGGTCCTCATGAGAGCCAGTTTCATCAAAGCGCTTGATGGTTTTTGTGACTGCACTTGAAGAAACGTTAAAAGTTATTGAACTGTTCCGTATTGACTGACCTTCATGTCTTAAAGTAATGATGGACTGTTGTTTCTCTTTGCTTATTTGAGCTGTTCTTGCCATAATATGGACTTGGTCTTTTACCAAATAGGGATATTTTTTACATTTTACTTTTCTTTTTTTGTCATTTAGCAGACGCTCTTATCCAGAGCAACTTACAGGAACAATTAGGGTTAAGTGCCTTGCTCAAGGGCACATCGACAGATTTTTCACCTAGTCAGCTCTGGGATTAGAACCAGCGACCTTTCGGTTACTGGCACAACGCTCTTAACCACTAAGCTACCTGATATCTTCTGTATACCACTCCTACCTTGTCACAACACAACTGATTGGCTCAAATTCCACAAATTAACTTTTAAGAAGGCACACCTGTTAATTGAAATGAATTCCAGGTGACTACCTCATGAAGCTGGTTAAGACAATGCCAAGAGTGTGCAAAGCTGTCATCAAGGCAAAGGGTGGCTATTTGAAGAATCTCAAATATAAAATATATTTTGATTTGTTTAACACTGTTTTGGTTACTATATGATTCCATATGTGTTATTTCATAGTTTTGATGTCTTCACTATTATTCTACAATGTAAAAAATAGTAAAAATAAAGAAAAACCCTTGAATGAGTAGGTGTGTCCAAACTTTTGATTGGTAGTGTATAATACATGCACCCTTCCAAGAGCCCTTTCATTCACAACATTGGTAAACTATTTACATTGAAAGTGAGAAAATAAAAATATGATATGATAAAAATGCAAAGAAGGCATTTATCAATATTAGTAAAAATAAGGTTATCACATATGAATGACATTCCAGTGATACTATGGAGCAATAAGATTGTGTTTAACACTTGACTATTTAGAGAATTGCAACACATTCTTAGCCAGGTGATATCATTTTTTTTATAGTCATGCTTTGTTTAACAACTAAGCTGCAGGTCTGGGAGACTGTTTTCCTTGTGGCCTCATCACAGCAGATAAAAAGCCTTATTCATTAGCATCAGTGGCATTCCTGAAATAAAAATGTAAAATGTTGTGCTTTGCTGTCCTCTTGTGAACTTTATGAGAACTTCTCTCAAAACTGTATAGAGAGGTGCACTAGGACCCAGTCGTCACTAGTTAACACAGCCACAATGTCATAATTATAGCTAAACCCCCGTCTATTTCTACAATTTAGATTCTTCAAATCAGATTTGAAACCTAACCCTAACTTGAAATTAAGACCCAAAAACGAATGTTTGTTTGGAAAAAAAAATACGATACAGACAATTTTGACTTTGTGGCTGTCTTATCTAGTTGAAACCCTAGGACCCAGGATGACTTGACGGCAGTCTACCTATCAAACATGGCTGAGCAAAACAAAACATCAGCTGAAGTCGAATTCGGCAATGAATTACTAAGGTAAGTGTACAGTTTGAACGCCTTGTTTTTGAATAGTCACTGGGTGAATAGTTTTTACATAATCGTTTTTGTTAAATAAGCTAGCTAATTTCGTACAGTTTTGTTGTGAAATTCGAACTGTTTACTTATACACGTGTTAGCAGCTAGCTAGCTAGCTAACCCTCATAGACGTTAACTGCTACGGACAACGCTAGCTATGGAATATGTGGTCGCCCTATCTGTCAGCGGTCGAATATTTTAATGGATGTCTAACCGAATTAACTAAATGGAAGAGCGGCATTTTTTGGGTGGTGATTTCTTACCATATATAGTGAGTAAGATATGTAGCCAATGCTGACACCAATTGTAGACAGTCAGTCCCTGCAACTTATTGTGCTTCTGATTCAATCACAGCCCATCTGAGCTTTTCGAAGCCCGCACGCGCAGCCACAAGATCCCGGTGCGCGGGCAGAAGGATTTCATTCCCACTGGGTCGGATCGCCAAAGGAATAGGCTTCAGCAGAGTTTGGACGAGCACTGGAATCTAGTATCTGAGGATCGAGTGGAGAGGCTGTGAGTAATGGATGGATGGAGGAACCAAGGACGACAAGACTAGAGTGACAGCCACTAGTATAATTAGATACTGTATGTGCCATCAACTTTATGTTGTTGGTGTGGGTAGGTGATTAGACATAGTCCATATGTATTTGCAGCTAAATATACATGTAAATTCATTGGTATTACTGTTCTTTAAAGCTGGTGGCTTGACTGACTCCTTGTATGTTTTTGTGCCCAGGGGGAACCTGGTGAAGGCTGTGTGGATTCCCAGTGACAGGATAGTGGAGCTGCAGTCACCAGCGGTGAGTAATGGTCCATCAGAGAGAGAGGGACTTTGCCATGACAAACTCTCTGCCTCTGCTGATGTCTATTCGAACTCACCTAGAGCTCACCTCTCATTAACATTTAGTATAGGCTAATGTCTAAAGATTTCACATGAAAACTGACATTACATTACTTCTCTATTCTGCCCTAGGGGAAGTTTTGGCAGACTATGGGGTTTTCTGCCAATGGTAAGCAATGTCTACATCCAGAAGAGGCGCTCTATCTAATGGAGTGTGTAAGTGCATGGGCTCTGCGTTGCCAATAAACATGTTAAATTGGGGAGTTGTTACCAGCTCACACCATTCAGGTTATAACTATCCCTAGCCGGAATGTTGTTAACCTAATAAAGACATTTCCATTAGTTTGATATGTGGATCCAAATAAGACTAACATGTAACATGTATTTTTCTTATAATTGTAATCCCTTGTGATCCTCATAATGAATAGGGAAACCTGCAAGTGTTCTACCAAGACCTGCCACTGTCCATCCAAGAGGGCTATGAGAGATTTCTATACTCAAAGACAATGAGTATACAGCATTACCAGGTATGAGAAAATACAATATAATAACATTTAAGCAGGTATAAACGATGAATCACAGAGAGTAAAGATCCTAAATCATAAACGTATGATTTGACCTAACATGATGATTTTATTTCTTCTAAAGGTTTTTGGCCATTTGAAGCGACTTGGCTATGTGGTGAACAGATTTGATCCCAGGTAATTGTCTCCCGCACGGGCATGAACTAGTCTAGATTCTAAGGCCATTCCTTCCCTTTAACTGGAACCTTTTCCTAAGTTGCATGCAAGCGACTATTTATGATCTGAGGATTGGTGTTGTTCCCTGTAGTTCTGTGCCATCGCAGTATGAGAGGCAGTTGAACCTGCCCGATTCCCGAGACAGATCAGGAAGACTTCCGAAGAGGAAACGCAGCCACAGCCCCACCCCCAGGTGAGTGAGCAGACACAGACACACCCAGTTTATATTTAGACATGGTTTAATCACTCAGTCAACCTACACGCCTCAAAGCGATTACTGTCCAATGTGAAACCATGCATTTCTGACTCTTCTACTGTGCTCCAGGCACACAGGAACACAGGAGGGCCCCACTTCTAAGAGAATGGAGGAGAAAGACTGCAACATAGAGGAAGAGGACAAGAATCATGATCTCACAGCCCCAGACATTGATGAAATCCTGACAGCATCACACGTTGACCCCACCACCTCAACCGAGGGTGGCCAGGGCAGGAGCTGGTGGTCAAAGGAAGGCTCCCCAGACCCTGACCCTGAGCTGCCAGGTCAGCTCCAGAGCTCTGGCTCCCCACGCTGGGACTTCAGCTCCATCCCCTTCCCAGACCTGGGCTCTAGACGCTGGCTCCCCAGCAGCCTGACCTCCCCAGACCCCTGCCTGCTGCCCGGGGCTGTGGGGTCAGTGGGGGCTTGCGATGTGGCCCCCTGGCTGCAGAGGCTCAACCTGCGGGAGGTGAGAATGTCCCGGCGGGAGAGGGAGAGGGAGCGGGACAGGGACCGGTACCGGAGGGACGTCAACCAGGACAGAGAGGTACGACGTTGCAGGAACTGGGCAGAGTACCGGGAGCTGCAGGAGAGAAGGATTCAACGGAGCCGCAGAGATAGGCCGGCACACCTGTGGGAGGGGCCGGTCACACCCCTACATGACCCTGCACAGGTCTCTTCAACTGGTAAGACTAACTGGACCTCATTGCTGTCAATGACAAGTTCATATAAGTTCCCATATCTGTTTACTCTCTGTGATTCATCGTTACATGAACTCATTATCCCATGTGGTTTACCGAAGTTTAATTACATTGTTCATAAGCAGTATCATAAATGGTTAAAGGTCTAAATGGTTTTGACATTTCTTCCTTCTTGGACGCAGGTGAGCTGCTGGATAAAATCAATGTGATCAAATCCACACGGCTGCTGGAGGGAGCATCCAGGTATTCCTCTCTTTAGGATCTTATCTAGAAACCATAAGTGAATTTAGTAGGAAATGCTAGTTATTTTTTAGGCTTTTCTGAGTGTTCCATCCCGGTTTGTGGTAATTGGATCTCCCTGCTCATTCATCATAACATCTATTAAGATGAGTGAAATTACAGTTAACGAAATTGTACCCTTAATCCAGTATAAACTAATGTATAGAATTTATTATACAAGAGACTAAATTCACAAATTCTACAGCACAATGGCAGAGTCATGTCTTAAGTGTAAAACTAATAATGACTCAATAATCCATGCCTTCTGGGAATGCTATAAAGTCCAGAAGTTGTGGGCGGAGATAGAAAGTTGTCAGTCAGAAGTATTAGAATGTAAATGTACTTTTAATCCGTCTGTCTGCATATTTCAAGACATGGCATATGGGGGAGTACAGTCGTGGTCAAAAGTTTTGAGAATGACACAAATACTAATTTTCACAAAGTCTGCTGCCTCAGTTTTGATGATGGCAATTTGCATATACTCCAGAATGTCATGAAGAGTGATCAAATGAATTGCAATTAATTGCAAAGTCCCTCTTTGCCATGAAAATGAACGTAATCCCCCCAAAACATTTCCACTGCATTTCAGCCCTGCCACAAAAGGACCAGCTGCCATCATGTCAGTGATTCTCTCGTTAACACAGGTGAGTGTTGACGAGGACAAGGCTAGAGATCACTCTGTCATGCTGATTGAGTTAGAATAACAGACTGGAAGCTTTTAAAAGGAGGGCGGTGCTTGAAATCATTGTTCTTCCTCTGTTAACCATGGTTACCTACAAGGAAACACGTGCCGTCATCATTGCTTTGCACAAAAAGGGCTTCACAGGCAAGGATATTGCTGCTAGTAAGATTGCACCTAAATCAACCATTTATTGGATCATCAAGAACTTCAAGGAGACAGGTTCAATTGTTGTGAAGAAGGCGTCAGGGCGCCCAAGAAAGTCCAGCAAGCTCCAGGACCGTCTCCTAAAGTTGATTCAGCTGCGGGATCGGGGCACCACCAGTGCAGAGCTTGCTCAGGAATGGCAGCAGGCAGGTGTGAGTGCATCTGCACGCACAGTGAGACGAAGACTTTTGGAGGATGGCCTGGTGTCAAGAAGGGCAGCAAAGAAGCCACTTCTCTCCAGGGAAAACATCAGGGACAGACTGATATTCTGCAAAAGGTACAGGGATTGGACTGCTGAGGACTGGGGTAAAGTCATTTTCTCTGATGAATCCCCTTTCCGATTGTTTGGGGCATCCGGAAAAAAGCTTGTCCGGAGAAGAGAAGGTGAGCGCTACCATCAGTCCTGTTTCATGCCAACAGTAAAGCATCCTGAGACCATTCATGTGTGGGGTTGCTTCTCAGTCAAGGGAGTGGGCTCACTCACAATTTTGCCTAAGAACACAGCCATGAATAAAGAATGGTACCCAACACATCCTCCGAGAGCAACTTCTCCCAACCATCCATAAGGCAAAAGTGATAACTAAGTGGCTCAGGGAACAAAACATCGACATTTTGGGTCCATGGCCAGGAAACTCCCCAGACCTTAATCCCATTGAGAACTTGTGGTCGATCCTCAAGAGGCGGGTGGACAAACAAAAACCCACAAATTCTGACATACTCCAAGCATTGATTATGCAAGAATGGGCTGCCATCAGTCAGGATGTGGCCCAGAAGTTAATTGACAGCATGCCAGGGCGGATTGCAGAGGTCTTGAAAAAGAAGGGTCAACACTGCAAATATTGACTCTTTGTATAAACTTAATGTAATTGTCAATAAAAGCCTTTGACACTTATGGAATGCTTGTAATTATACTTCAGTATACCATAGTAACATCTGACAAAAATATCTCATAACACTGAAGCAGCAAACTTTGTGAAGACCAATACTTGTCATTCTCAAAACTTTTGACCACGACTGTAGTGAGATACCCAATGGGCTGGATGATTCTCATCACTCATCTTGAAAAAAAATTATACTAAAAATGGGGAAATCTGCCATCATTAACAAAATTGAAAAATCTAATGATTTATTATTGAAATAGCATGGGTGACCGAGGAAAAACAAATTGATACAATTTAAGACCAAGTGGCAAACAATAATGCAGGCACTAGGGATGAGGGTGTGAGCATGCGTTTCTGGGCAGATTAGATGTAGTCATTGTTTGTGTGGGTCTGTAAATTGTTGTTCGTATAAGTTTGTATATGGAGTGAAAAAATAAATAAGATGAGTGAAACCCTATACTGTGGGTTTGTTGAATATGATTAATATTGTCTTAGGATGACATATACAATATGACGTAGTGGTGCCTGCCATATAAATATATTACATCTATTTCTATGGTGCCTGCATGTGTTTTGACATTGGGCCTTGTCCTCTCAGTTTGAAAGGTTCAGAGGAGTGGAGGATCCGTTTCAACATTTACCAACCCGACACGGTCGCTGAATTCAAGAAGAGCACTCCCGGAAAACCCTATTCTCGCATGTGTGTGTGCAGGTAAACATCCAAAAACTGGCGGGGGTGTGTTTGCATACTTTATAATCACTTTTAAAAAATGCATTATTATCAAATGCTACTGCACAACGAATAATGTGCTGTCTTCTCCCAGTTTCGATGGTCCAGTGCCTGACTTGTGGACACTGAAATTGCTGGCTTTCCAAAGTGGGGACATCCCGGTCACCTATGCAGTGGTGGACCACGGGGACATCTCCTTCTACTCCTTCAAGGATTTCCAGATACCCACAGACATGTCCTTCTGAGGGCCTGACCACAGCAAACAGTCACAGAGCCCTAGTTTAACTACTGTACCCTGCCAGGACTGACTGGGGTGGATCTGAAACTCTGCAACTAATGCCAAAGAAATCACACTGCTTGATGATGTAGTATGCCTTCCTCCTGTGTTGCAGACTTCTTTTAGTGGCATATGATCGTCTGCATCTGATTGAAGGTAACCTACATAGTCACCTCTCCAAACAATGTCACCATGTCTCATACCAAGCATGGTTTTGTAAAGACTGAAGATTTTGAACCGAATTGACTCGGTTTTCTTCTGCCTTTATCTCATCACCACCATTTGGTTTCCTGGTATTCATATACTGTGTCAGGAGTGGCTTCACTAGGTATGCACTTAGTATAGATACGGTATGTGTAGATTATTCGTATAGCTCAGCCCTTTGTTTTTGTCTGCTATCTGCCCATGTTTGAGATGTATCGAGTCAGCTTTACTGACTGGCCTTTTGTTGTTGTAACCTCACGTTTAAGTTACCTGACTCCTGTTCTCTTGTTTTTGTTTCAAATTGCTTGTAAATGGTGGTCTGTATCTGTAGAGTTTCTTCACTTTATGATTTTGTGGTTGAGTTATTGTTGCATCGTTCTCATTGGTTTACTGTCCTTCCTAACAAAACCAATCCCCCCCAAACCCAAGTAGTGCCTACCATACACTTCTGCCCATGACATAAAGAAAATAACCTTTATTCTACTTTTATGACATTCTGTCTGCAATCTATGGGTCTAGTAAGCCTCTCTGTAATAATGTTTTCTTTCAATTTCCTTTGGGTGGCGTAATCTGAAAATGTAAAGCACATACTCTTCTCTCATATCAGTCCACAAACTCAGTGGTGGTAAAACATTCAGTTGAGGTTACTGACCACAACCTGCTCCTCTCAGCTCTAGCTTACCAGCAAACCCTGTCCATCTGTGACGTGCAGTACAATAATAAACTGGATCTCCACCCTTCAGGATCACATTGTCTCTAAGTTAATAGGTGCATCAAACTGCTGATTTGATTCATAATAGAAGGGTCATTCCATGAAGAGTGCCTTTTGCATCCTTTTCATATTTTAAGGAGGAATTGTTCACCAATATTGCATTTTAAAAGCATGTTATATTAAATGAAGTGCCCTTTAGTATAGACCACATGGAGAATTCAATTAATATGAATAAAGGCTTGCTAATGTGCCAAAATTCAGCATCAACCCTGTGCCACTTCTAGAAAGATTTTAACCCACTTAATCCCAAAATGTCTCCCAAGTTTCACCATCATTGTAAAGTCCTAGTTATTTTGTTGCTTTGACAGTCATTTCTGAAGATTATTATTTCATTTGATTAGTGATTTATTTAAATATGTCCCTCATTAAGGTCAACCCTTTTATGTGAACTGAACTCTCATTTTAAAATGGTGAAACTATTCCTTTAAAAATATTTTTCTAAAGAAACATTGAACATCTAATAGTCAAATCATAGAGTAAAAGCTGGTGAGCTGGTTCTACTATTTTTGTTGTTGCAATATTCTGGTGTTTTGTGGTGGGATAATGAGCGGTCGAGCATAACACATCAACCCTGTTACCCATAAACAGGCTAGACTATTTTTTACAATTTCATTTTTGTGAAGCTTGCATTTAATTGCTACTCCCTGTTGCACCCAACAAGCTTCCATTCCCTGTCACAATGGGATTTATGGCTGAATATAAGAAGACATATTAAACACTTACTTTATTTGGCACTTAATAGGAACTTACTATAGTTATTTATTTAACCTCTTGAGATGGGAAAAGTTGAACATGTGCTCTTTATGACAGAAGGTTTTGGCTTGAACACTGTACCTCTGACAATGGCCCTGAGTAAAGTCAACTAGCCTTTTGATTGATTGGGCCACACAATGTTCTCATACGCATATAAAACACAGCCCTCTCCCACTTGGACACCATTCTGCTGGACCTGTGAGCCTAAACATACAGCAATGAGCACTCTGTGGCTTCTGTGTTCACTCGCTCTGATGGGTGAGTTCTCATTTTTGATTTCTCTCAGCTCCTCTCTTTCTCCTTGTTCGTCTTTGGCTTCTAAGAGAATAATACATTTTTTAGCACATTATTCAAATTGAACTTGTGTATGAGTCCCATATTCTACCACATGTACGGATAACCCATCCACTGTGCCACTGTTTATCAGTTGTGATCCATGTCTTCTGTAATCTAAGGTGTAGGGTCTGTTCTCCTTAGCAGGTGGTGTCTCCACTATGGAGGACTGTTCCTACCGGCGTCTTCAGGATCACCTGGGTCTGTCACAGAAAAATGAGATTACAACAGGTCTGCGGCCTGTGGTGCACTGGACCAATTCTACAGAAGTTATGGAGGACATGATTCTGTTTGGTATTATGGATTTGGTAAGCCTTTTATAAGTCTTAACCCTCTGGCAACATTTTGTTGGGTGAGCTCTGCCCCCCTGCATATGATAAATACAATTACAACACATCACAATGACAGCGTTCCAGGCTGACTACATTAGACACGTGCCAGATCTCACAACGCCCGGATAGGCGTTTAACACATCAGCTACACACATCATATGATAGCAATCAAAATCAAATCAAAGTTTATTGGTCGCGTACACAGATGTGCAGGTGTTATAGCAGGTGCAGTGAAATTACAGTATGTTTCTAACTCCAACAGTGCATGTCTCAAGTACAATGCAAATACACAAATAAAAGTACAAAATAAATCAAGAAATGACAACGAATCCAATTAACAATCCAGAGAAGATTTATTAGTGAGCATGTGTCAGAATCCAGAATATAAATATGTGGTGTGTATAGACAGTATATCATTTGGAAGGAAAATGGTATGTACAATAGTAGGTATATACCTTAGCCAAATACATTTAAACTCAGTTTTTCACAATTCCTGACATTTAATCCTAGTACAAATTCCCTGCCTTAGGTCAGTTAGGATCAATACTTTATTTTAAGAATGTGAAATGTCAGAATAATAGCAGAGAGAATGATTTATTTCAGCTTTTATTTATTTCATCACATTACCAGTGGGTCAGAAGTTTACATACACTCAATTAGTATTTGGTAGCATTGCCTTTAAATTGTTTAACTTGGGTCAAACGTGTCGGGTAGCCTTCCACAAGCTTCCCACAATAAGTTGGGTGAATTTTGGCCCATTCCTCCTGACAGAGCTGGTGTAACTGAGTCAGGTTTGTAGGCCTCCTTGCTCGCACACGCTTTTTCAGTTCTGCCCACACATTGTCTATAGGATTGAGGTCAGGTCTTTGTGATGGTCACAACAATACCTTGACTTTGTTGTCCTTAAGCCATTTTGCCACAACTTTGGAAGTATGCTTGGGGTCATTGTCCATTTGGAAGACCCATTTGCGACCAAGCTTTAACTTCATGACTGATGTCTTGAGATGTTGCTTCAATATATCCACATATTTTCCTTCCTCATGATGCCATCTATTTTGTGAAGTGCCCGAGTCCCTCCTGCAGCAAAGCATGATGCTGCCACCCCCGTGCTTCACGGTTGGGATGGTGTTCTTCGGCTTGCAAGCAACCCCCTTTTTCCTCCAAACATAACGATGGTCATTATGGCCAAACAGTTCTATTTTTGTTTCATCAGACCAGAGGACATTTCTCCAAAAAGTAAGATCTTTGTGCCCATGTGCAGTTGCAAACCGTAGTCTGGCTTTTTTATGGCGGTTTTGGAGCAGTGGCTTCTTCCTTGCTGAGCGGCCTTTCAGGTTATGTCGATATACGACTCGTTTTACTGTGGATATAGATACTTTTGTACCTGTTTCCCCCAGCATCTTCACAAGGTCCTTTGCTGTTGTTCTGGGATTGATTTGCACTTTTCGCACCAAAGTACGTTCATCTCTAGGAGACAGAACACGTATCCTTCCTGAGCGGTATGACGGCTGCGTGGACCCATGGTGTTTATACTTGCGTACTATTGTTTGTACAGATGAACGTGGTACCTTCAGGCATTTGGAAATTGCTCCCAAGGATGAACCAGACTTGTGGACGTCTACAATTGTTTTTCTGAGGTCTTGGCTGATTTCTTTTGAATTTCCCACGATGTCAAGCAAAAAGAGGCACTGAGTTTGAAGGTAGGCCTTGAAATACATCCATAGGTATACCTCCAATTGACTCAAATGATGTCAATTAGCCTATCAGAAGCTTCTAAAGCCATGCCATCATTTTCTGGAATTTTCCAAGATGTTTAAAGGCACCGTCAACTTAGTGTATGTAAACTTCTGACCCACTGGAATTGTGATACAGTGAATAAGTGAAATAATCTGTCTGTAAACAATTGTTGGAAAAATGACTTGTGTCATGCACAAAGTAGATGTCCTAACCGACTTGCCAAAACTATAGTTTGTTAACAAGAAATTTGTGGAGTGGTTGAAAAACGAGTTTTAATGACTCCAACCTAAGTGTATGTAAACTTCCGACTTCAACTGTACATACAGTGAGTAAACAACAGTATAAAAAATTTTGATATCATAATATCAACATATCAATATTATAGTATATCAACAATATAATAAACAAACATCAATCTACTAAAATAGGGTTCATAACTTAACTTCTGACCAAAGCTGGTAAACATTTTACATTTACATTTTAGTCATTTAGCAGACGCTCTTATCCAGAGCGACTTACAGGAGCAATTAGGGTTAAGTGCCTTGCTCAAGGGCACATCGACAGATTTTTCACCTAGTCGGGTCGGGGATTAGAACCAGCGACCTTTCGGTTACTGGCACAACGCTCTTAACCACTAAGCTACCTGCCGCCCAATAAACAAACCCTGATGCAATACAAACAGAAAATAAGACTTCCCCAGACACAGACAACCATGTAACAATGTCAACTTCCTGGCAACAGGTACAGAGCTTGTCCTGAATAACACTGTATTCAGGACAAAAAGATAACTGCTTTGCCACATTCTTTGCAGTTTTACTTTAGTGCCTTGTTGCAAACAGGATGCATATTTTGGAATATTTGTATTCTGTACAGGCTTCCTTCTTTTCACTCTGTCAATTAGCTTAGTATTGTGGAGTAACTACAAGGTTGTTGATCTATCGTCAGTTTTCTATCACAGCCATTAAACTTTAACTGTTTTAAAGTCACTATTGGCCTCATGGTGAAATCCCTGAGCGGTTTCCTTCCTCTCCGGCAACTGAGTTAGAAAGGACACCTGTATAATGGTAGTGACTGGGTGTTTTGATACACCATCCAAACTGTAATTAATAACTTCACCATGCTCAAAAGGTGTATATATATATATATATATTCAATGTCTGCTTTTTTATTTTTACCCATCTACCAATAGGTGCACTTCTTTGGGAGGCATTGGAAAACCTCCCTGGTCTTTGTGGTTGAATCTGTGTTTGAAATTCACTGCTCGACTGAGGGATTTTACAGATAATTGTATGTGTGGGGTACAGAGATGAGGTAGTCATTCAAAAATCATGTTAAACACATTGCACACAGTGAGTCCATGCTATTATGTGACTTGTTGAGCACATTTTTACTCCTGAACTTGATTTGGCTTGCCATAACAAAGGGGTTGAATACTTAATGACTCAAGACATTTCAGCTTTTCATTTGTAATTAATTTGTTAAAATAATTCAAAAACATAATTCCACTTTGATATTATGGGGCATTGTGTGTAGGCCATTGACAAAAAAATCTGAAGTTAATACTTGCTTTGAACAAATATATAGCAAAAAAAGCATTGTATTTTACTACCTTTATACTGCAATGTTGCCCTGAGGCAACAAATGACATTTTAGGCTGGGGGTGCAAAAGATTATGATTGGATTGTCATTTGTAAGCCCCAAACCTCACAAAACAAGAGATCATTTTCTGGGGGGATGAAAACCAAAAGGCATGCAGGATAGGGTACTGTAGTGTTTATAGCTTAATGTGGTTATTTCAACTATGTCAACAGTTTGTTATGAAGTGTGCAAGTGGATTTCTGTTAGTAAATATGCATGGTGTACACACACTTAGAAAGTGCTATCTAGAACCTAAAAGGGTTGTTTGGCTGTCCCCATAGGATAACCCTTTGAAGAACCCTTTTTGGTTCCAGGTTAAACTATTTCCACAGAGGGTTCCATGTAGAGCCTTTTCCACAGAGGCTTCTACCTGGAACCCAAAAGGGTTTTGCTATGGGAACAGCCGAAGAACCCTTTTGGAACCCTTTTTTCTAAGAGTATGTACTACTACCACCACATACAGCTAACTGCCAAAATAATGGAAACACTTGTGTAAATGAGGGATACAAAGTATATTGAAAATAGGTGTGGTTCCTGAGTTAATTAAGCAATTAAACATCCCATCATGCTTAGGGTCATGTATAAAAATACTGGGCAGGCCATTATTTTGGCTACCATGGCTATGCCCCCATAGGATGACAATGCCCCCATCCACAGGGCACAAGTGGTCACTGAATGTTTTGAGATGCATGAAAATTATGTAAACCATATGCCACGCAGTCTGTCACCAGATCAACCCAATTGAACCCTTATGTGAGATTCTGGAGTGGTGCCTGAGACAGCATTTTACACCACCATCAACAAAACACCAAATGATGTCGCATCCCTCCAATAGAGTTCCAGACACTTGTACAATCAATTCTAAGGTGCATTTAAGATGTTCTGGTTCATGGTGGCCCAAAGCCCTGTTAAGACACTGTTGCTGTTTCCTTTATATTGGCAGTTACCTGTACATCAATTTGAATTTATTCATTTCTGATTGTCTGCAGAACAAGAAGTCCAACTTTCACCAGCTATGTCTTAATCTCAACAGTAAGTACAGATGCTGCTGATATTTTTTCACTCCTATGTATTTCCCTTACGGTCTGTTGTAATCATTATAGATTTTCATGTACCTTTACTTTCTTAACCCCTGTATTATATACAGGCCTGGGTGAATGGCTTCATAGCTTGTGATCCAAAGGAATTTTGTGGAATTTCAAATAGAACTGTTCCAAGAGAAAGGGTCTGGGTACCAGATATAAGTATCCAAGAAGAGTGAGTACCATTCATATGTCTCAGCAATATTTGAGCAGTCAACCCATTTTCACTATGGAGTGATCTTTTTCCCTTCTGTTTCATTCAAATGTAACACATTTGAATAGCTTTGTAATTATACTATAACATGAGATGATAATAATAACAAAAGTTATCCTTCTCTACTTCATCGTTAGCCTTTATGTACAGTCCATCACAATGAAATACCATTTATCAAAGTGTTTCCACAATTTGTATGTTTGACAAGGGGTCAAACAACACTAAACAGAGTGCTCATACCACACAGTCAATACTACATAACGTAGCATGCCAATAAAACACCTGTCGTTGCTGTACCTTTCATTGCTAGAGAGATGATCAAGGACCCCAGCCACCCGAGCCACGACCTGTTCACCCTGCTAACATCTAGCAGGTGGAGACAGTACAGGTGCATCAAAGCTGGGACCAAGAGACTAAAAAACAGCTTCTATCTCCAGGTCATCAGACTGCTGAACAGTTTTCACTAGCCGGCCTCCGCCCGGTACCCAGCCCTGCACCTTTGTCACTGTTACTAGCCGACTACCACAGGGTACTCTACCCTTCACCTTAGAGACTGCTTCCCTAAGTACATAGTAATTGAACACTGGTCACTTTAATTATGTATTGGTCTAAAATTGTTTCTGTGATTAGAAACATAAGATTAACATTCTTACAACATTATTTTGTTGAAATTTAATTTGATCTGAGAAATTAAGTTTAACTTGCTTTATATGTAAGTACTGTTATCGACATAGCTCCTCCATATGAATACTGCTGTACATACCTTTATCCGACATATATTGTTCATACGTCTATACACACCAGGTATTTATATTCCGGACTCTGACGTTGCCGTTTTTGATATTGCTCAATCTGATATTTCTTAATTTATTTTTTATTTTTTGTGTTAGTTTTGTCCTGTTAGCTATTTACTGCATTGCTGGCAGCATCTGACATGAAAACAGAACCAATACTGCCTGATGAGAAAAGCTACAGAGTGCTAGATATAGGGGAAGTAATCAGGGTAGTGATGAAGTCCAGGTGTGCCTAATGATGGGATGCAGGTGTGCGTAATAATGGTTGCCAGGTGTGCATAATGATGGGTTGCCAGGACAGGTGGTTAGTAAACCGGCGACGTCGAGCCCCGGAGCGGGGGAGCGGGAGTAGATGTGTCACGTCCGCTAATCTGTGTACGCAACAAATAAACTTTGATTGGATTATTTGTAGTTGATTGTCAACCATAGAAACCATAATGACATACTGATAAAAAGTGATCATCTTTCAGCTAGCCTTTGTAGGGAACAAACAATGGGCATTGGAGCTGAATATGAGAACCCTATGTCTCTGTGTGTTTAGTGCACTGTTTCAGGGGCAAAATACAAAGCTGCTTTTATGAAAAGTCTGTTTCCACCCTTTTAAAACTGGTCTGTTGGTGTCCTTTGAAACCTGATCTCAGTCTGGGATTGGATGCACAACCTTTTTTGCATTCGCACTGTCCCACTGAACTATACTTCTGAACTTTACTTCCTTTACCAATTGCCCCATTAGATATTTTATATAATGTTGTAACCTTCTAAATCTTTGAATTTTTGGTCCTTCATAGTAGCAAGCTCTGATGTTATTCAGAAGTAACAAATATCATTGTCTTCCTTGGTAAAGAAAGTAAAGTCTTACATTGGCCAAATACTGATACATCTTTGTCTGCACTTTCAGTATCTCTGATACAGGTAGTACCATATTGAGCCCATATGTCCAGGTGAATCATAATTGGTTAGCTCAAGTGATCGACCAGCGCCGGCTGACCACTTCCTGCAAGATGGATCTTTATAGGTTCCCCCTTGACACTCAGAGCTGCAGCGTCACCTTTAAGTCCATGATACACAAATATAGTACTATACAAATGTAGTACTATACAAACAAGGTACTATACAAATATAGTACTATACAAACATGGTACTATACAAACATGGTGCTATACAAATATAGTACTATGCAAACATGGTACTATACAAATATGGTACTATACAAATATAGTACTATACAAACATAGTACTATACAAACATGGTACTATACAAATATAGTACTATACAAACATGGTACTATACAAATATAGTACTATACAAACATGGTACTATACAAATATAGTACTATACAAACATGGTACTATACAAATATATTACTATACAAACATGGTACTATACAAACATAGTACTATACAAATATAGTACTATATAAACATGTAACGTCAACAACATCCATTATCTCTTCAGCATCAGAAATCAAATTGCGAGCATTCGCCAGCACCACTGAGGTGAACCACATGACTAGGGAGAGCATGACTACACTGGATGAATGGGATTTCCTGGGCATTGCTATGACTGAGGAATAACTAAATTATGGTGGTGAAGAAAAATGGCACCAG
The DNA here is from genome assembly GCF_020615455.1 of Coregonus clupeaformis. Taxonomy (NCBI): domain Eukaryota; kingdom Metazoa; phylum Chordata; class Actinopteri; order Salmoniformes; family Salmonidae; genus Coregonus; species Coregonus clupeaformis. The sequence goes on along the minus strand of NW_025534592.1, from coordinate 90,221 downwards.
CTAATATACAAGGTATTAATGTGTCACGGATTCTGCCGAGGCTGCCCCTCCTCCTTGCTCGTGCAGGTTTCGGCGTTCGTCGTCACCGGAGTACTAGCTGCTGCCGATCTATGTTATATGTCTACCTGTTGTTGTCAGATTGTTTCACACCTGTTGCCCATCTTGTAATTACTCCGCCCCTATTTAACCCTGTGGCTCCCATTGTGTTCTGTGCGTGTTTGTTGTTTGTTTTCGGATGTCGTGGTGAGCGGGTTTATTCCTCCCTGCGTGGAGGTTTATTGTTTCTTTACGTGTTTTAGTAAAGATACGTTTTCTTCGAGTTCTGTGTCCTGCGCCTGACTTCGTCTACCGCATTACACTGACACCGTGACATAATGGAGGCAATGAGAGCATGATTTAAAAATGGAATGACTGTTGTTATGTTAGGCCTATTTCATAATTTACAAGAGACTAATACAAACTGAAGGGATCACACTTGTCCCTTTTATAATTATAATAAGTATTTTTAATAAGTATTTTTAGTCTATTGTGCATTCTAATTCATTAAATCCTTTTCCCCTTCCATACAGATCACCTTACGAAGGAGGCCACTATTATATATAATCAACCTTGTGGTACCAATTGCCTTTTTTCTTGTGTTGGATTTGGGCTCCTTTTTCATCAGTGAGGCCAAAGGGGAAAAGCTAGGCTTCAAAGTGACCATACTCTTGTCCATCTCTGTCCTATTGTTGATTCTCAATGACATCCTGCCCTCCACAGCAAACAGCCTGCCAGTGATAGGTGAGAGGTTACCACATTATAGGTTTACAGCATGGTAAATACAAGACCCCCCCCCCACACACACACACACATTGTATTCAGCCTTATGTCATTTCAACTATCTTTATTCTGAGTATTTCCCCATAATCTCCAAAGTGTTTTTAATTTATATCATTGACATCTCCCTTTCTCCAGCTCTTTACCTTACGGGCCTCAGCCTCCTGGAGACCTTGCTGGTGAGCTTCCTGATTTATATGGACAGCAGGGTTGATCAGAACATCCAGACCTATGCTAAGACCTGTGAAGCGACTCAGGAAGAGACTGACTGCCAAAGAGGTGAAATCTCTAGTTCTTTTGTAATTCTCATACGAGATTGATTATGATCCCGGACAATACTGGGGCCATAAGAGGTAGAATATAACACCCCCAACACCATTGACTCGACTCCAGCAACTGCTAGAAAACCTTCCAATTTTCTTCTTAGTGCCTGAGAGAGATGCTGAGAGCAGCCTGGAGAAGGTGGACACCCTTAACAAGAAGGACCTTGATGAAGACTGGCTGAACAACCCCCACCTGCTGCAGCTGATCCTAGAGGAGGTGCAGAATGTACGGCAGGAATGGTTCTCTGTTAATGTGAGATGTGGCAAGAAAAAGCCTGGGTTCTGGGAGAGAGTGGCCAGACGCATTGACCAGGCTTACTTCTGCCTTTATCTCATTACAACCATTTGTTTTCTGATATTCATACGTTTTATGTGGCTTCACTAATTGTGCACAGTGCACTTACAATATATGAGGATGTTTAGGCTCTTTGTGTTACTTTATATGCATAATATCGATACTTACCGGTAAATAATACTGGTAAATTCCAAAAAAGTATTCTTTAGAAATAGCTGTTTCACTGCAAGCCCTGTAGACCAATGCCTTTAACAGTATACTTTACATAATATTCATTACCTGACTCTTGTTCACTTGGCTACTGCTTCTGTTATTAAGGCTATCGTTCATGTTTGTGATTGAGCTAACTATAATAAATAAATTACTATTTGCAACATATTCATTAAGTTGTTTCCAGTAGCGGTGCGTGGGTAAAATCACTGGGCAAGTCTAGTAAAAAAAAAAGAAGCCATATAACAACCTATGTGTTGTGATAATTGCTTTGTTTGCTCTATAACCTGTTAGTTCATATGCCTTGTCACTGTGATATATAGGCCTAAGGCTGAGACAATAAGACACTGGCAGAATAAATTCAACCACACCTTTGTTTCATCACAAAACCGGAGAGCAACCTCTGTCCGGTGAAGTCACAAAGCAACGGTCTATGTAAACACAGTACACACTTTTATTTTTTGTTGTCCTAGGCTACCTGGCTAAAATGCTTGCTCGCTAGTCTAACTTCCTTTCATCGGCAACGTTAGCTAGTTAACATTAGCCTTTTACATCTAGCTACATATTGAACTTCCATTCTCTCAGGCCAGGGGCACAATGTATGAATTCATGGTTGGATCAGAATAGCCATCATTGTACAGTTCAATTTACACAATGCATCTCTTTCCAACAATGCAATAGGTATATGTTCTAATATTAGTATGTCTATTTTAATTTCTCTTTGATTTTTATAGCAGAGCTCAATTGGTTCCTTAAGAGTAATTAGCCGTTTTACTACCTCAAAGTTAATTTTACATTGTGAGATGTTTAACCTCTTTAGGCTCAACACAGATAAAAGTTTTTCCACTATTCACCATCATTTCTCATAGTCCTTTGTTTTTACTTCAATTGTTAGATATTTTCTCTTCTTCTCTAATCGGTGCTATCAGCTGACACCCCCCTTTGTATCTTCTAGGCTCTAGACTCTTTGCTCCGGCCCCCTGTAGGGGTTCACCTGTCCTCCAGATGATCTTGACTGGCTTCTGTATCTTCCTCTGAAATTCCCTCTGATGTTTCCTCCTGACTTGTTGCACTCACAGGTAAAGTGACCAATCTGTCCACAATTATAACACTCTTCTGAAAGTTGCTGGAAGTGTAGCTGAAATCTTCCTCCTCCTTCTAAGCCTTCTCGTCCTCTTCCTCTCCAATTCTGTGTCTGTCCAGAAACTGGCTGTGGATATGGAACACCTGGTACCCCCCTTGGTGGCTGGTACAATTGCGGTTGGCCTTGTTCAGTTGAAGCTGTAACAGTGATTGTTGATTTGGTTCACTCTGATTCTTCATAACCAAAGCTTCTCTTCTCCACCAGTTGTATGACTGAGTTTTCTGAGAGTTTCTTGATCCTGTTCTTTCTTGCTGTTGACATATCAGGATTCTTCAAAAGCTTATATTCTAAGTTCTGTCCTCAAAATATCATCTTCCATCATCTTCTTACTATTGGCCTTTCCTTGACCTCAATGTATTCTTCTCCTCCAATTCTTGGGATTCTTTTCTCCGCAGTTTCTCCTTCTGTATCTTCTCTTCTTGAGTTGTTCATTCAGTTGTGTTACTTCTTCTAAACTATTCGCTTTATCCAGGCATGATAAGCATCGGTCTATATCTCCTTCTATTTCTTCTGTGCCAATCATTGTTGAATAAAATCCTCTTGAACATAAAGCACCTTTAATCTCTAAGTCTTCATCTTCCCGAACCTCATTCTTCTCTTAGTTTCCAGACATCTCGGTTTTTTCTTACTTCTGGAGTTTTGGATTCATCTTTCTGGTCGTTTCTGCTTGTCCTCTATCTATTATTCGTTCATCTTCATCTCTGATGCAATAATCACCCTGCTGGAGGATCACTGGAAGCTGAGGATAAGCATCCCTAAGCTCTACTTCCTTCTCATAAGGTGGGGGTCTTTTCGCTGAATCCGTATGTGAGAAAGGTGTACTAACTTCTGCCATTAGTTTTTCTGTCGCCTTTCCTTCCTTTAGCATTTTCCTCTATACCTTTGTTTATCTTATCGCTGGAATCTTTTATCAGTTTTTGTTTGAGAATGAAGGGCAACTTTTGTTTCATTTGCCGGATAACCTAGCACTACTTTAGTTAAAGGATTACTATTTTGTACTATATCAACAGGTGTAATCACCTTCATAGCCTTGCTGTCCTTTCTCCCCATTGTAACAACCCTTTTATATTCCTTTATTGTGAATTATTTTATTTTAGACTATATAGCCTATGGCTTCCCCCCTTTAATTATTAATATAAACTAAACAAAAAAAAAAAAAAACATTTTATTCTAAAAATACTTTTAATTAAACAAATTAAAAATCAATTAAAAATCAATTAAACATTTTGAATAATTAAAACCAATTTTTTATTTCTATATCCTATCTTACCAATTTATCAATTAGTGGTGGCTATCTTACCACAACCCATCAGGAAAGAAAATGCAAGTAGTCAACTTCAGACTACAATCCTAAAAACAAAGCCTCTAACAAAGCCCCTAACCTTACCATTACTACACTACCCATAAACCCCCTTGCTCTATAAGCACCTAATTATCTTAATTTTACAGAATAATGTCAGTACTCGATTTCCAACACAACTGCAATCAAACCCAAGTGATGCCCGAGACTCTAAAATGCAAATTTTATTCAAATGATCAGTCTGTTGCCAAGACTCTGTGAAATTGTCATAACATCAAATATCCTGTAGGGGAAGATTTTGCAAACATACCAGTACCAAAACCCCTTGACTCGATCCTCTGTCGCGTCACGTGACGTGATGTATACGTCAGCACCCCCTCTCTCTCTCTCTCCATCGTTCCTCTCATATGACAAAAGAGCATAGAAACAGAAAAAGAGTTTAGTAGTTAATGCAATACTGAGTTACTTCAACCATATTCAATATTCCTTCGTTCACATTCGCTCTAAGACTAAACTCAGGACTAAATAGATCGCTCAAAAACATTTTTATTTTAATCCGTCATTTAATTTAATTCATTATAATCCGTCAACATATATCTAATTTATAAATTCACTACATCTCAACAAATAGTTTCATTTTCAAACAACAGCCGCTTTAAACTAGAAGATTCGTGTTAAAATCTCTCCTCTTTGTTCCCTCATCTGTGTCTCTGTCTCCCCCTGCAGCCCAGTCTAGTAAAATCCCACGCATGCGCGATACATTCAAAAATATGTTCTCAAACAATAGAACGCCAGCATTCCACCACAGCCTCTCTATTTTACACTTATAGTCAAACAATAACATTTAACAGAGCTCACATATCGCATAGAACTCTGAATTCTACACACACACATAATTTAAGAGGCTTATTCCATCGCAATGGTACCCCTAAGGACACCCGTTAGCATGTAGCACGCAACACAATTAGCCTTAGCCTTTATGTACAATGTGGCATGAAACCCAACCAACATTTAGCATCAGCATTAGCATTAGCCTTTAGCTAACCTGTGGCTGGCACCACGCAACAGGTACCTTTCACTGCCCTTTTTACTTTGCCTATTTCTCCTACCGTTTGTGATGCCGTGAGTTTAATGACCATCTACTGAGAGATTCCCCCAAAGCGGACACCCCGTCGGATGAAAGTCGAGCAATAATCACAATCAGATAAATTCCATCAACCCGAGTTTTTCTTTAAAACACACCGATTTGCACATTCTAACGCGCAAACGGATTTTCGGCCCATTCCTAAAATGGCCCATTCCGGGGTCTTAAGTGGTACAGTGCCCTAATGCATACGTATTCCTGCCTTTATTCACTACCAATCAATTGTTCTAGACTTCCTATTATTTACCGTTTACCAATGCAACCACATTTTAGAATAATTATTACAGACTCCTAGTCGACCGCAATAGCACCACATCCGCACAAAACCCAAGTAATTTAAACGGTACACCTTTCAGTGCCCTTTCATAAACCAGCCAAACAACTAAACGCCCAATAATTTGTGAGAAATCTCACCTTAGCCGGGTTGAGCGGTAGTCACCTCGCGATTCAGGAATGGGACAAAGAACGATGCATACAGATCCCGGACGAGCCCCCATTTATCGTGTCGCGTCGGCTGTTGGTGCTCATTGCTGTCAAACAAAGGAGTCCGCTCATACTGAACCTTTGATCATGTTTATTCATATCACAAGCTTTCAGCATGAGTTACAGACTTGCAGGGTCTGGAGAGCAGTGTCCTCGAATTCTAATGGCTGCTCTGCTTTCCTGTGCCCCCAGCATATACTTATAAACAATGTGAAAATATGGGTTGCTCCCTCTTCCGTCCAATCACCTATCCCCCCTGGGGCGTCACCCTACAACTGCTACTTTTGAACTAAGATAAACATTCTCTCCTTTGTCCCTCTAGAATAGTCATAATCTTTAATACACTACAATATTTTTTATTTTCATCCCGCACAGTCGGTGGCAGTATTACACCTTTTCTTGGATGCAGTGGCAATTTTAGCATGTAAGTTTTGGTGGGGCAAAACAAAAACAATTTTTTTTTAATGCATGCCAGCAAAGCCACTACACTACACAACACAACACTAAACAATACATTAATTGCACTATAACAGTGACAAACGGTGTGTCACGTTGTATAATGATTAGAAGACAGGCACAGGAATACGTATTAGGGGTTTTATTTACTCCACCCAACACAAGGTATGTCACCCAAACAAAAGAGTGAGGTGTAAACCTCTACACGGGACGAGACACCCCCCCGTGCTGAAGCCCCGGATGAACCTCCGGAAATAGTTGGCGAACCCCAGGAATTGCTGGACTGCTTTCATGGAGTTGGGGATGGGCCATGACCTGACTGCGCTGACGAGTTGCTCCTCCATCTCCACTCCCTCCGTGGATATGAGGTAGCCCAACAAACATTTTTCTTTTTTAACATAGAGATTATGCTCCAACAGTCTTCCCAGCACAGACCTGACTAACAAGACATGCTGGGCTCGGTCAGCAGAATAGACCAAAATGTCATCTATATAAACCACTACACCCCGTCCCATTTGTTTGATGATGGTTGGGATGAGGGGTAAAGGATAGCTGAACTTAACGGTGGCTTTGTTCAGTGTTCGATAATCAATGCAGGGGCGCAGTCCCCCATCTTTCTTCTTAACAAAAAAATAAGCTTGAGGAGGCAGGTGACGTAGAGGGGCGGATAAAACCCTGCTGGAGGCTCTCCATGGCCTTGGTCTCCGCGTAGGAGGGGGGATAGACGTGTCCTCTCGGGAGAACTGCGTCAGACAGCAGGTCAATGGCACAGTCCCAGGGGTGATGAGGAGGCAGGCGTGTAGCCTGGGTCTTCGAGAAAACCCGGTCCAGATCCTGGTATTCCTCCGGTAAATCCACTTGAGTGGCGTGGTCCGGACTTTCCACCATAGTGGTGTTGACAGACAACCTGCGAGACACCTCCCCTGACACTCCTGCGACCAACCCAGCAGTCTCCTCTCAGACCAGGAAATAACAGGGTTATGCCAACTCAACTAGGGGAGACCTAAAACAACGGGGTGCGTGGGGGTGTCTATAATCAAAAAGGTGATCTGTTCTAAATGAGTGTCATGGGTCAGAGAAACGGGAACAGTGATGTGATGTACGAGCCCTGTCGCTATTGGACGATTATACAGGGCTCAAACCGGAATGGGTGTGACTGTAGGGGAACCAAAGGAATGCGTAATGCAGTGGCCAGTGCGCTATCTAAAAGATTCCCAGCAGCTCCGGAATCAATCAGAGCTAACGGGAGTGAGGGGCTAGGGTATTGTATGACTTTCCCTCATGGGCTGAGGATCAAAGATGCCGGCTAGGCAAAGGTTTGAACACCCCTTTCCTGGGGGGTAGTTTTATGACCGGTCATAAATTCCTTGCAAAAACGTTCTTTTTCGTGCCATGCAGTATTGGGAGAGGGAATTTCCCTATGAGACAAAGGAAGTCTTCCCGCCAAGACTCCAACATCCAAAAGTGGATAATGAAACAATATTCCTACTTAAAAGAATGTGAGAAATGGTTGGTGGCGACTTAAAGAACAATCATGTCAAATTTGTTACTATGTTGTGATGTCATTAAAGACGGTGGAACAACATAACTGTATCTCTGGGGGTGTACACTTCCCAGTTATGAGGTTTGCATCTAATTGTTGTATAAAACGAATGATTAAGTATAATGATACTTTTGTGACGATAACAATGTGATTTTAACATTCTAGATGAGATTATTGTTTTCCATATTGATTTGTTCTCAGTCAGTGGCCACGCCCAGATGAGCACAATCATGATGGAACGGCCCTTTTACCCTGGGTGCATAAAAAGCCTTGTGACAAAAGTTACCTCAGACCAGGAAGCCCCACGGCTTAAAATGGTTGACACTCTACAAGACCAGCAGACGTGAAGCGTGAGCTAAACGTTACAAAATGGTTTAAAACTACAACTCCATTACCAAAGGAAGACCAAGCATACTACGGTATAAGCCGGATGTTGCAAATGGTTGAATTTCTACAAGACCGTGAAGCTGAAGATACATATTACAAAATGGTTAGACCAGAAAACGTGAGATGTTAGTCCACACGTTTGAAATGGAGAAACTCTGAAACTCTCAACCTCTACACGAGGTGAAGAAGAAGACAATGCACTAGACCTTATCATTTAGTCTGCAGCTGGCATGTATAGTCGTCTAGAGAACTTTTACTAAAGACACGTGTTGGGAAGGACAATCCCTCTCAGACAACTGCTGGAACATCTGAAGTATCCATTCTAACCACAACTACGACCAGAAACTCTACCAAGGATATTGTGATCTCTGGTGGGCAAACCAGAGTCCTACATCATCAACTCAACTATTGAGGACAGCTACACGTAAATACATGTTGCATTTCTAATCCGAATGAGCGTTTAGTGGGGTTTTAAGCATTTGTATTTCTGTGAGCCAAAGTAACCACGATAGTTTGAATCTCTGTCTCTCCCTTCCACTCTGACCCTCCTTCTACCCAAGCATTCATGCTATTGTTAGTCCAGTCCACTAGGGACCTGTTTTCATTGTATTACGTTAGTAATCAATAACCTATGTGTGTGTGTGTGTGTGTTTGTATTGTGTTATTATTTAGTAAATAAATAATTTAACCAATTTGTGTATTGCTGATTCATCAATTAGGTTAGGGTTCTTGCAGGTTCAAGGATTATGCGACGTTCAGAATGAGACTGATAAGAGGTAATTATTTGATAGGTGACTGTTATCAACATATACAGTGGGGGAAAAAAGTATTTAGTCAGCCACCAATTGTGCAAGTTCTCCCACTTAAAAAGATGAGAGAGGCCTGTAATTTTCATCATAGGTACACGTCAACTATGACAGACAAAATGAGAAAAAAAATTCCAGAAAATCACATTGTAGGATTTTTAATGAATTTATTTGCAAATTATGGTGGAAAATTAGTATTTGGTCAATAACAAAAGTTTCTCAGTACTTTGTTCTATACCCTTTGTTGGTAATGACACAGGTCAAACGTTTTCTGTAAGTCTTCACAAGGTTTTCACACACTGTTGCTGGTATTTTGGCTCATTCCTCCATGCAGATCTCCTCTAGAGCAGTGATGTTTCGGGGCTGTCGCTGGGCAACACAGACTTTCAAATCCCTCCAAAGATTTTCTATGGGGTTGAGATCTGGAGACTGGCTAGGCCACTCCAGGACCTAGGCGGTGTGTTTGGGATCATTGTCATGCTGAAAGACCCAGCCACGTTTCATCTTCAATGCCCTTGCTGATGGAAGGAGGTTTTCACTCAAAATCTCACGATACATGGCCCCATTCATTCTTTCCTTTACACGGATCAGTCGTCCTGGTCCCTTTGCAGAAAAACAGCCCCAAAGCATGATGTTTCCACCCCCATGCTTCACAGTAGGTATGGTGTTCTTTGGATGCAACTCAGCATTCTTTGTCCTCCAAACACGACGAGTTGAGTTTTTACCTAAAAGTTCTATTTTGGTTTCATCTGACCATATGACATTCTCCCAATCCTCTTCTGGATCATCCAAATGCACTCTAGCAAACTTCAGACGGGCCTGGACATGTACTGGCTTAAGAAGGGGGACACGTCTGGCACTGCAGGATTTGAGTCCCTGGCGGCGTAGTGTGTTACTGATGGTAGGCTTTGTTACTTTGGTCCCAGCTCTCTGCAGGTCATTCACTAGGTCCCCCCGTGTGGTTCTGGGATTTTTGCTCACCGTTCTTGTGATCATTTTGACCCCACGGGGTGAGATCTTGCGTGGAGCCCCAGATCGAGGGAGATTATCAGTATGTCTTCCATTTCCTAATAATTGCTCCCACAGTTGATTTCTTCAAACCAAGCTGCTTACCTATTGCAGATTGTCTTCCCAGCCTGGTGCAGGTCTACAATTTTGTTTCTGGTGTCCTTTGACAGCTCTTTGGTCTTGGCCATAGTGGAGTTTGGAGTGTGACTGTTTGAGGTTGTGGACAGGTGTCTTTTATACTGATAACAAGTTCAAACAGGTGCCATTAATACAGGTAACGAGTGGAGGACAGAGGAGCCTCTTAAAGAAGAAGTTACGAGTCTGTGAGAGCCAGAAATCTTGCTTGTTTGTAGGTGACCAAATACTTATTTTCCACCATAATTTGCAAATAAATTCATAAAAAATCCTACAATGTGATTTTCTGGATTTTTTTTCCTCAATTTGTCTGTCATAGTTGACGTGTACCTATGATGAAAATTACAGGCCTCTCTCATCTTTTTAAGTGGGAGAACTTGCACAATTGGTGGCTGACTAAATACTTTTTCCCCCCACTGTATGTCCAATGGCCGATGAGCACTGATACGTTTTATCTATAATTTATCTTCATTAGTTCTCTTCATATGACAAGGATTAAAAAAGATTTGCCAGTAGATTGTCGACTTGAATCATGATGAGGACTGCTAGCTAAGATTTTGAAAGTACTATGTTGACATGATCAGTCCAATCAAAGCTACTGTAGGTGATTTGACATAATTTGATCTGTGGCCAATGACCTTGAGCCTTCTTGGATGTGCGCTTCTAATGTAACTCTATGGCAGCACCCAAGGGGCTTGAATTTTTTTGCTCTACCCTTAGATTTGGAGGTGTAGTGTCCCCATGATTGACAGAACAGTGAGCCAATCACGGCGCAACTAGAGAACATTACCAACCCCTACACTCCATAGGCTGAAACACCTGCAGTTTGGAGCTGCTTTACTCAAGAAAGCAAAAAAGAGACCAAGTTTGTATGAAGCTTTATTAACTCAATTTATTTTTTATTTTTTATTACATTGTTTGCAAACTGATATGTGACACGTATTAATGCCAAAATAACATGCAAAACAGGCAACCCAAAAAAGTATAATAATTTTTAAAAAATGTAAGCTAAAAAGGTACACTTGTGCTTCTTCGCCAAAAGGAGGTTATCGAGGAGGGGAGGACCGTCTTCCGTTTGCCTACTAACGAATTGACACACTCCTCGACCACTTATCGGTTTCCGGGTCATGCAGGAAAGAGGACGGTCCGGGTCATGCAGGAAAGAGGACGGACTTTTGCCCAAACAAGAAAAGGCCTGGACAAGTTTTGGTTCTTAATATCCGGGATCCTTAGGACGTCCAATTCTGACGTGACCCCATAGAGGTCGCCAGGTTGTAGTCCTAAAAACTGGAAATTAGTTACCTCTGGTTCGCTCAGCCATTCCTAAGGGGGAAATTATTGGGGGAAAAATAGGGTTTTGGGATAAACGCTTAAAATAAGGTCTGAGGTTAACACAGGCTTAGGAGATCTTATACGTTTTGTTCTATGAGATAATATATATAATATTATTATATATTATATTATTATTATTATTATTATTATATTATATGATATTATATTATATTATAATATGAGTCAGTTAACATGACCTTTGAATTATGAAGCCTTTATGTGCTTGTTTTGATTACATAAATACTTCAAAATTCAAAAAAGACGTTAACTGATGATCTAATTGAACAAAACATATAAGATCTCCTTTTGTTTACCACAAACCTTATTTTTGCAGTTTTACAAAAACACTCATTTTCCTATAGCCTTTGGCCAACAAGCCATGGTGGAGTTAGTGGGTGCGTTCCTCTGCCCAGGCGTTACTGACGCATGCCAGATCTTATAACGTCTGGATAGGTATTTTACGTATCAGCTAACCATATCATGGTCGCGTTCCCCTGCTCAGACGTTGCATGCATCAACCAATGGTTGCGTGCCACGTCATCGACTGTGTCATCGACTGATAGATTGCTATAACATATGATATGATGTGGTTAGTTGATATGTAAAATGCCTATCCAGGCGTGTTAGATCTGGCAGGAGTCAGCAATGCCTGGGCAGAGGAACGCACCCAATATGTTATAGCAATCTGGTGCCCGACGGCACAGTTGATGACGTATCACGTAACCATTGGTTGATGCATGCAACGTCTGAGCAGGGGAACGCGTCCAGTGCCTACAAAAAGATGCCATTACTATTGCCAAAGACAGTACAGTATGAAGATAGAAATCCCTTACCATGCTTGATCACGCTTGTAGGCGATGTCATGGCGACATTGGCTGGCTAAGCTCATGCCCAGAAACAAGTCATCGGGTCTAACCAATAATCTATATACATCTTTATCTATATAAAGATTGCTGATGCTATGTATTGGCCATTGAGAGGCCATATTGGCACTCCCCAATAGGAGCAGTCCTCCATAGGAATGAATGGAATTCTACAGTATTTCAATTAAATGTTTCAAGGACAAAAATGTTTTGTTGTAGTGGGGACAATAACATTAGTAATCTCAAAAAAGTATACTTTAAGGAAATGTTTTATATATATATATATTTATGTTTAGATCACATAATATAATTTAAAAGTATGCATTAAGGTGTCTGTAATAGAATAAATGTGGCAAAAACGAAAGTAGACATTAATAAATGCTTCCAAAATATTTTTTACAACGGTGGGGTAGTGCCAAGATGGAGGCACCGGGGTTTCAACACAGCGCCCCCAATTTAGTCATCTAGTGTATATATAAATAGTTGGGTCCAATGATCGCCTGGCGCCAAACTGCACATGTGCAGGCCGTCAAAGTAAAGGAACTCCTTTGATATAAAGTTGTTTTTCACGAAAATGAAAACGTGTCAGTTTGTCACTTTCAAGAGGTTGGAGTAATAACATGTTCAACTACTTAAGACATTGGCTCGAATATAGGTTGTGCTTTTAGATTTCAAGAAAATGAACAACTAAGGAAGAATCTTTCACTTCTCTCATTGACTTCTCAAACCCTGGCCTGGTCTGCTTCGCAATCTTTCCCAGAAGTCTCGCGACGTTGCGCTCTGGGTTTAGAAACTGAAACCGAGACGTCCACTGAGGTCTATTCTGGACTGTAGAGTGACATTTTTATTGCTCCAAGAGTAATCTTTTACCATAGGTTTTCTATACCTCCATATATCAATAACATTCATGCAATTACAGAATACAGATAAACCTATACCTGAACCATGTGCTCTAGGAGGATATCTGTCTATAGTACTGTGTAGAACCATATTAAAGTCTCCCCCAAATATCAGCTTTGCAGAAGGAAAATTATCTAGGAGTGAACTTGCATTCTCTTCTATATCTTCCAATAGTTTTAATTTGCATTTATTGAGTTATAACCATAAACATTACAAAGTAAGAACTGTTTTCCAGCAGTTTCATTTACTAAAAAGACCCAATGACCTCTTGTATGAGTCTCAGTTCTTAATACAACAACAAAGAAATTGCCCATGCTGAAGATGTCTATATCGGTCCGCTAATACATGACTAGTAAAAGCCCAGTGCACTACTTTTGTGAAAACATTTTAACTAAATGTATTTTAGTGTTTACCAGCATTTGTAACTTGAGTCTGATAATTATCTGTACAAAACAGTTAATCTGATAATACTTGTGGAATATAAAAATACTTACTTGAGATATGTTTTCCAGTTTCTTGAAATACTTTGCAAATGCATCCTATTTCTATGTGAACTGAAATGGTCTATTCATTCCTTTTCAATTTTAGTAGTGCTCTTATCCAGAGCAACTTACAGTAGTGAGTGCATTCATTTTCCCCCCATGGGTATCGAACCCACAAACCTAGCATTGCAAGCGCCATGCTCTACCAACTGAGCCACATCATCACATCACATAATCACAAACCACTTAATGTCTCAATGTACTCAATTACTGTATTGTGCATTGTTTTTCTTCATGGTGATGGAAAGTCTACAGGTACAAATCTAGATGACCAGCCTATGTACAATACAGTAATGCACATTTACATTGTGGTTTGTAAGGATGGTCAATTAATACTGCACAAAAAGTGGTTGTTTTCCAGGTGACCTTATGTTTTTATTTCTAGATTTCCAGAAGGCCTTTGTTGTAAGTCATAAGTTGATTTTTTTATACCCTTTTATACCCAATGTTGAGATTTCTTTATTAAATCAATAAGAACTCTATACAATGGAAGTAATAGCTCTGTAAAACTTGCCAATGGTACATCACCTAGATTTGAAGTAAACAGAGGAGTGAGGCAAGGTTTTTATTTTATTTATTTCACAAGGTAAGCCAGTTGAGAACAAGTTCTCATTTACAACTGCGACTTGGCCAAGATAAAGCAAAGCAGTGCGATAAAAACAACAACACAGAGTTACATTACGTTTACATTTACGTCATTTAGCAGACGCTCTTATCCAGAGCGACTTACAAATAGGTGCATTCACCCTATAGCCAGTGGGATAACCACTTTACAATATCTTTTTTTAATTTTTTTGAATTTTTTTAGGGGGGTAGAAGGATTACTTTATCCTATCCCAGGTATTCCTTAAAGAGGTGGGGTTTCAAATGTCTCCGGAAGGTGGTGAGTGACTCCGCTGTCCTGGCGTCGTGAGGGAGCTTGTTCCACCATTGGGGTGCCAGAGCAGCGAACAGTTTTGACTGGGCTGAGCGGGAACTATGCTTCCGCAGAGGAAGGGGAGCCAGCAGGCCAGAGGTGGATGAACGCAATGCCCTCGTTCGGGTGTAGGGACTGATCAGAGCCTGAAGGTACAGAGGTGCCGATCCCCTCACAGCTCCATAGGCAAGCACCATGGTCTTGTAACAGATGCGAGCTTCAACTGGAAGCCAGTGGAGTGTGCGGAGGAGCGGGGTGACGTGAGAGAACTTGGGAAGGTTGAACACCAGACGGGCTGCGGCATTCTGGATGAGTTGTAGGGGTTTAATGGCACAGGCAGGGAGCCCAGCCAACAGCGAGTTGCAGTAATCCAGACGGGAGATGACAAGTGCCTGGATTAGGACCTGTGCCGCTTCCTGTGTAAGGCAGGGTCGTACTCTCCGAATGTTGTAGAGCATGAACCTGCAGGATCGGGTCACCGCCTTGATGTTAGCGGAGAACGACAGGGTGTTGTCCAGGGTCACGCCAAGGCTCTTCGCACTCTGGGAGGAGGACACAACGGAGTTGTCAACCGTGATGGCGAGATCATGGAACGGGCAGTCCTTCCCCGGGAGGAAGAGCAGCTCCGTCTTGCCAAGGTTCAGCTTGAGGTGGTGATCCGTCATCCATACTGATATGTCTGCCAGACATGCAGAGATGCGATTCGCCACCTGGTTATCAGAAGGGGGAAAGGAGAAGATTAGTTGTGTATCGTCAGCGTAGCAATGATAGGAGAGGCCATGTGAGGATATGACAGAGCCAAGTGACTTGGTGTATAGGGAGAATAGGAGAGGGCCTAGAACTGAGCCCTGGGGGACACCAGTGGTGAGAGCACGTGGTGCGGAGACAGCTTTCGCCACGCCACTTGGTAGGAGCGACCGGTCAGGTAGGACGCGATCCAGGAGTGAGCCGCGCCGGAGATGCCCAGCTCGGAGAGGGTGGAGAGGAGGATCTGATGGTTCACAGTATCAAAGGCAGCAGACAGGTCTAGAAGGACAAGAGCAGAGGAGAGAGGTTAGCTTTAGCAGTGCGGAGAGCCTCCGTGACACAGAGAAGAGCAGTCTCAGTTGAATGACCAGTCCTGAAACCTGACTGGTTTGGATCAAGAAGGTCATTCTGAGAGAGATAGCAAGAGAGTTGGCTAAAGACGGCACGCTCAATAGTTTTGGAAAGAAAATAAAGAAGGGATACTGGTCTGTAGTTGTTGACATCAGTGGGATCGAGTGTTGGTTTTTTGAGAAGGGGTGCAACTCTCGCTCTCTTGAAGACGGAAGGGACATAGCCAGCGGTCAAGGATGAGTTGATCAGCGAGGTGAGGTAGGGGAGAAGGTCACCGGAGATGGTCTGGAGAAGAGAGGAGGGGATGGGGTCAAGCGGGCAGGTTGTTGGGCGGCCTGCAGTCACAAGTCGCAAGATTTTATCTGGAGAGAGAGGGGAGAAAGAAGTCAAGCATAGGGTAGGGCAGTGTGAGCAGGACCAGCAGTGTCATTAGACTTAACAAACGAGGATCGGATGTCGTCAACCTTCTTTTCAAAGTGGTTGACGAAGTCATCCACAGAGAGAGAGGAGGGGGGATTCAGCAGGGAGGAGAATGTGGCAAAGAGCTTCCTAGGGTTAGAGGCAGATGCTTGGAATTTAGAGTGGTAGAAAGTGGCCTTAGCAGCAGAAACAGATGAAGAAAATGTAGAGAGGAGGGAGTGAAAAGATGCCAGGTCGGCAGGGAGTTTAGTTTTCTTCCATTTCCGCTCCGCTGCCCGGAGCTCTGTTCTGTGAGCTCGCAATGAGTTATCAAGCCACAGAGCTGGAGGGGGAGGACCGAGCCGGCCGGGAGGATAGGGGACACAGAGAGTCAAAGGATGCAGAAAGGGAGGAGAGGAGGGTTGAGGAGGCAGAATCAGGAGATTGGAGGGAGAAGGATTGAGCAGAGGGAAGAGATGATAGGATGGAAGAGGAGAGAGTAGTGGGAGAGAGAGAGCGAAGGTTGCGGCGGCGCATTACCATCTGTGTAGGGGCAGAGTGAGTAGTGTTGGAGGAGAGCGAGAGAGAAAAGGATACAAAGTAGTGGTCGGAGACATGGAGGGGAGTTGCAGTGAGATTAGTAGAAGAGCAGCATCTAGTAAAGATGAGGTCAAGCGTATTGCCTGCCTTGTGAGTAGGGGGCGGTGAGAGGGTGAGGTCAAAAGAGGAGAGGAGTGGAAAGAAGGAGGCAGAGAGAAATGAGTCAAATGTAGACGTAGGGAGGTTGAAATCCCCCAAAACTGTGAGGGGTGAGCCATCCTCAGGAAAGGAACTTATCAAGGCGTCA
Organism: Coregonus clupeaformis; assembly: GCF_020615455.1. Taxonomy (NCBI): domain Eukaryota; kingdom Metazoa; phylum Chordata; class Actinopteri; order Salmoniformes; family Salmonidae; genus Coregonus; species Coregonus clupeaformis. The sequence goes on along the minus strand of NW_025534592.1, from coordinate 73,274 downwards.
AGCTCATTGATGAACTCTCCAAGGGAACCTGGAGGGCGATAGATGACAAGGATATTAAGCTTAAATGGGCTAGTGACTGTGACAGCATGGAATTCAAATGAGGAGATAGACAGATGGGTTAGGGGAAAAATTGAGAATGTCCACTTGGGAGAGATGAGGATTCCTGTGCCACCACCCCTCTGACCAGATGCTCTCGGGTATGCGAGAACACATGGTCAGACGAGGAGAGAGCAGTAGGAGTAGCAGTGTTTTCAGTGTTAATCCATGTTTCCGTCAGCGCCAGGAAGTCGAGGGACTGGAGGGTAGCATAGGCTGGGATGAAGTTAGCCTTGTTGGCAGCAGAACGGCAGTTCCAGAGGCTGCCTGAGACCTGGAACTCCAGGTGTGGGGTGCGTGCAGGGACCACCAGGTTAGAGAGGCAGTAGCCACGCGGTGTGAGGCGTTTGTGTAGCCTGTGCGGAGAGGAGAGAACAGGGATAGGCAGAGGCATAGTTGACAGGCTGTAGCAAATGGCTACAATAATGCAGAGGAGATCGGAATGAAATGAACTAAACATCTGGGGAAGGAGAGAGTAAAAACCAAAACTCCCAAATATAACTCTCCCAACTTCACCTCAGAAACTATAATTGTTTCACTGAACCACCCGAATAAAACTCTCCCAACTTCCACTTTAGAAATTAGAATTGTTGTGAACTACAGCGGTTCAATGTTTCAAGGAATAGACTCAACTTACTTTATTCAGCTAGCTAACTATGACGCTATAGCTAACTAGCATGCTAGCATCCAATAACACACAGTTTAGCACCAATACTTGGTTACAACAAACTACCAATAGTGTGTTAACACACTAAACAGATAATTCGTGTCCGTGTCTAGTTCCTTTCATAACGCAGCAATAATTAAATGTTGGCTAGCTAGCACAAATATATTGTATTTAGCTGCTACAGTACAGCTAGCTGGTCGTGTTGGCTAGCTAGCAATGGCTGCTGTGTTGACTTTGTTTGAAAAACGGCGGCGCTGCGAACAAATGTAGCTGGCTAAAAGGATATTGTATTTAGTTGCTACCGTTGCTAATAGCTACTCGCCAGCTAGTCCAGGAGGTGAGTTAGCTAGCTAGCTAGCTTCGTGCTACTCCCGGCACCGCCGAATACAATGCTAACCTACAATAACTACCCACAACAGCCCACGATGCCTACCTATAATACCTAATAATATACAGCCCACGATGCCTACCTATAATACCTAACTACAATCTAAATACTGAATACATAGTTTAAGCCTTACTCGACAAAGCCCAAGCTATGTATAAAGCCAAACTTACCCGACGCCAGCTGTCTGGGTGGCAGACAAGAAGACATCGGTCTTCTGCAGTCAGTAGCTGTAATTAAGTACAGTAGCTACTAACTACCTAACGTTAATGCCTCGGATAATGAGGTTAGAAAAACAGCTGAATGGTAGGTAGCTAGCTGGCTTAATTACAGGTACTCCTAAGCGTGAAATAACATTGGAAACAACTATCCACAGTTGCTAAAAGTTACCAGTAGCTACCCGCTAGCTAGCTAGCTTTGTTGGTCCAGGTAGTGGGTTAGCTAGCCTCGTGCCAATAGTCCATTCCTCTACCTCTTGACAGCTCAGTTTTTACATCTACTAGTATGCCAGAATTCCTTTACAGGTATTAAGATAGATGAGAGACAAATTAAGATATCCCAATTGGTTCCTCTAGCCCTTGATGGAATTATGACTTCAGGTTTAAATTTAAAAAAATCTCAGGTTTAAATCTGAATCTGAAAAAGTGTGACATTTTAGCATTGAAAGGTACTGATTTCAATGAAGCTTGCAGTATTCCAGTCAATACATTATAATGTATTTAGGGATAAAAATTACAAAAGAAAAGGAGAGAATAAAGAACCTTGATCAGCTATAAAAAAAAAAATAAGTTCAACTCATGGTTAGGCAGAGATTTGTCCATTCAAGGAAGAGTTTTACTGACTAAGGCTGAAGGCCTACTGTCTAAGTCTAGAGCATCTTATGCATTCTCTTGTCTTGACAGTCCCAAATCTATTTGCTCCCAATTAGATAAGAAACTGTTTAACTTTATATGGAAAAAGAAACCTCACAAAGTGAAAAAATATGTTCTTACAAACAGTGTGTAAGGGCAGTCTTAATGTGTTGGACTTCACTTATTTTAACCAAGTCTTAAAGATTTATTGGATAAAGCGTTACTTTAAGGACCCAAACAGCTTTTGGTTTACAATACCAAATCTTATTTTCAATACATTTGGTGGTTTAAATTTCTTTTTGCAGTGTCCTTATGTAGTTGAAAAACATCCTGTAAACTGGCTGATTTACACGAACAAATGCTTAATTATTGGTCCCTTCTATGCAAACATAATTTTCCCCTTCATAAGTATGTTATATGGAATAGTATTGTCATAAAATATAAAAACAAGTCACTGTTTTTATAACATTTGTTCAGAAAGGACATTTTACTTGTTGGCCAGCTGCTCAACTCAGATGGACATATGTATACATACAATTACTTTTTAAGAATATATCAGCTCCCTGTCTCACCAAAGGAATATGAAATGGTGTGTAAAGCAATACCAGATGGATTTAGTCAGTCTGGGACAGAATCACTTCGGCATTTGTTTTCCAATGTGTGTATGTGACTATGTTCTGGGTGGATCTTCGGCTGGACTTGGGTAAAATAATTGGTCGGAAAATCCATCTGCAAGTGATGTTCTTTTTGCTTTTGATAGTCCAAGATTCTCCACTAAAAGTATGTGATGAATTTGATTATAATTCTTGCTAAATATTACATCCATAAAATGTATTTTTTTAAAGTAAAAAAACATCCTGTTCAATATTTTTTAAGGTAGATTCAAATAATTACTTTACCACATTGACTACTATGCTCTGTAAGATTAATAAGGTAATGAAATCAATTGATATTCTTAAGCTTTTCACATTTATTTGTCTGTAAAAACCCTCTATTTGTTTCTGTTTTTGTGTTTATCTTTTTGTTTGTGATGTTTTGTGTTACCATTTTTAAGTAGGATGTATAGATTTTTGTAACACATTTGAATTTGTATCCTTCAAAATGTATGGAATTTCAATAAAATAATAATAATAATAAATAAATAAAACACTGAGGTACTATAAGTCACTTCGGTATGGAAGGGCCATGAAAATAATATTTCAACAGAGTTTCTAAACCCAGAAGCGCAACATCGCGAGACTTCCAGGAACGCTTGCGAAACAGACCAACCCAAGGTTTGAGGATTGAAAAGTCAATGAGAGAAGTGAAAAATGCTTCTTAGTTGTTAATTTTCTCGAAATCTAAAGGCACAACGTAGATTCGAGCCAATGTCTTAAGTAGCTGAACTTGTTATTACTACAACCTCGTGAGAGTAACAAACTGACACGTTTTCATTTTCGTCAAAAACAACTTTATATACAAGGTTATATATGCCTTGCACATGCGCAGTTCGGCGCGAGACGACCGTTAGACCCGATTACGTGTTTCTACGCATGATCGTAGTTTACCAACTTCGCCATGACATCGCCTACAAGTGTGATCGGGGATTTCAGTTTTAGCCTATCTTCATACTGTACTGTCTTTGGTGTTTCCCATTATAAGAACGGGATATCTTTGACCAGGATCTGATGCTTCCTGTATGACCAGAGAGGAAGCTTAGAGGCCCAACTCGGCGGAAAATCAGTCTCCCTCCAGCAGGAGGCGTTTTTTCGTTGTTTCGCCCACCAATGAGAGTGTCGAATTTGGTCAACAAAATAATTAATGGATTAGTGGCTACTTAAGGTTTATTTGATCGAATTGAAGTTTTGTAATGCTTAAGTTGTTACCAGTGTACTGATATAAGTAGGACACATGACATCCCGGCAACGTTGAGAAAAAACACCTTATATAGGAGTTGCCTCGAGATGGCTATGCATATTCATGACATGACGAGTCTAGTTTATGCAGCATTCAAAACAACGGAAAAATACGAGGTCAAATCATGACGATTTTCAGGTCGGAGCTCTAGAAAGAGGTTCGAATTCAAAGTTGGATGACCGTTCAAATCGATTTTTCCCAGTCGGAGCTCGTTTTTTTCCCGAATTGCCAGTTGTTTTGAACGCACTGAAGTCGGAGATTTACGAGTTCCCAGTTGTTTTGAACGCGACAATTGCATATCTCTCCATTGAATACATGCGTTTGACGTCAACTACCGTCATCAAATATTAAAATTTGGATTACAATCATTAGATGTGTCCATCAATCCAAATAAAATAGTCCGCTAGGGCGGAGAGACATGTATCTTGTCAATATATCCTAAATCTTTGATATGACTCACCGTGGCGGTCAGAGTTCAGAATTCTTGTCGTCTCGTGACCTACTAGATACTAGTTAAAGTCATAAACCCCTAAAATTGTTATTTAAAAACTGTGATTTTAACCTTAACCACAATGCTAACCTCAAATTAAGACCAAAAACACATTTTTGTTTTCATTAATTTTAACGATATATTCATTACGCAAATTCAGTTGCAAAACATGTATTTATCGGAAGCCAACGAAACGGGAGGGACCTAACTTAATTTGTCCAATAGAAACTCTTGTTTTGCAACTGTTTGGCTATTGATTACACCCCTGGTGTGCACACAGTCATTGGGTGTGCATGAGATAGAAGAATGCAAATATAAAGTTATTGGCCGAGCCATATTTATTTTCTGCATGAGTTAGCTATGAATCGCATTGACATGCCATTCGCTGTCCCGTTGGCTTGACATTTAGCTAGCTAGCTAGCTTTCTGGTTTAATTACACTGAAAAGGATTCACTGAAACGCAGGTGCGTGTTGTTTACATCTTACTTTGACTTTGTTAATACTGTTACAAATGCTTGAAAACAATGTTTAGAGATAAACTTAGCTAGATAACCAGCTCAACGCTCGTACTAAATCTAGCTACAGTACACATTCTCCTACTAGCTACAGTAACGTTAACGTAACACTCGAGAATTTGTCTAGACAGAGCTAGCTACTTACTGCTGTAGCTCAGTTAGGGCAGGTTGTTTAGCTAGCTAACGCTAGCTAACTTGCTAGCGTATTTAACGTTATCTAGTGAGTGCAATAAATTGATGCCACATAGCAGCAGATATAATGGCCTTAGCCAACTACTCAAGACAATGCATCACTAGTGTGATGGCATGGAAGAGTTATCAGTGCCAGCTAGCTAGCTAACTATCTGCTTTCTCACAAGGTGTTCTGCAGTCACCTAGATTTGTATAAAAGTGGTATCTATGAAAGTGAAACATTGTGATTGGTAGGACACAGTTTTGTGAACAACTTCATTTAGGATGAGCCATTACTGTATCTTCCAGGTTGTGATCTCCAGTATTGGTGACCATCATGGCAGGAGGCATCACAGAGACAGGGGAGCTCTACTCCCCATATGTGAGTATCTGTATCAGACTTCGCAGTGACATGCTCATTCTCCCTACTGTTTCATGTCAGGTATTTGGTGTGCTTAATTTTTTATTTTACAATATTATTTCCCTCCAAAAAATGTCACTCCATACACAAATTTATACATACAAACAACAACTTCCAGACACACACAAACAATGACTACATCTAATCTGTCCAGACCCGCATGCTCACACCCTCATCCCTAGTGCCTGTATTATTGTTTGCCATAGTGCCTGAAATTGTATCAATTTGTTTTTCTCGGTTGCCCATGCTATTTCAATATTTCAAGAATAAATCATTAGATTTTTCAATTGTGTTAATGATGGCGGATTGATTTGATTTCCACGTTTTTAGAGAAAGTTTTGAGTGATGAGAAGAGAATTGTCCAGCCCATTGGGTATCTCACTACACCCCCATATACCATGTCTTGAAATATGTAGTAAGTTTACATTGTAATACTTTTGACAGTCAACTTTCTATCTCCGCCCACAACTTCCAGACTTTATATAATTCCCAGAAAGCATGGATTAATGAGTCATTATTAGTTTTACACTTAAGACATGACTCTGCCAATGTGCTGTAGAATTTGTGAATTTAGTCTCTTGTATAATACATTCTATACATTAGTTTATATTGGATTAAGCGTAAATGTCCGTTAACTGTAATGTCATTAGTTATGCTCCAACCTTCTCTCCATCTTGTACCAACATCAGTTATTTTTTATATGTCTGGGTTCCAGTAGTTTTTTTCTAAGAGACTGTCAGTTAGATATGGTCAATGCCAGGTTTTATATCTTCCCTATCATATCAACATCCTTTTCTTACTCAAATAAGATTCCCTCAAGGTTGCTCTGATGTCCAAAAAATTTCAAATCGAAATTTCGTGATGTAACTTTTAAGTGTGCTGTACATTCTGAAGAGAGGTTGACCAAGGTAGAATGGATAGCATCTGCTGCAAAATGATCTAGGCTAAATTAGTTCAAGTAACCTGCATGAGTCCAAAGTCCACACACTATGTGACAAAACTATTTAAAATAGTGATGTGCACCTACTCTCGTATAGATTACATTTTTATCCGTTAAATGTTCATACATTTTGCCACTTGTACAATCGGACCCATAGCACTTTCAGATCACGCCTTTGTCCGCCTCCGCTTTGACCTCTGTAAAAACATCCCCAGGTCAAAGAGCTGTAAATTCAACACCTCCATGCTATCAAATGAAGCATTCCATACATTGGTCAATACATGGATAGACAACTACACACAAGACAACAGACTCTCCTGTTTCTCTGGCCACAATGTGAGACGGTGCCAAAGCCACCCTAAGAGGTCATCTGATTGCATATGTTTCCTCTAAGAAAAAAGCAATGGAAGCACACAGGTTAGAGCTTGAGAAGGAGCTGGAAGTACATAAACAATCCCCAGACAGCGCCTCCTGGAGTCAACTTAAAGCAGCCAAAGCCAAACTAAACTTGGACTATACTCGAGAGAGAAGAAAAAAATTAGTTTTCTTTACCTAACAGAAATATCATGAGTATAGCAATAGGCCTAGCAGATAGCTTGCATACCAATTTAAAAAAGAGCAGTCAGAGCGTACAATCATGGCCATCCGAACAGAAGATGACGAGGTCACATATGATCCAAATAAGATAAATGTAACTTTTCATCATTTTGATTGCAAATTATATGCTTCTGAGAGAGAACATGCAGATGCAGAACTCCATTACTTCCTAGACTATCAGAGACCGACCAAGAAGATCTTTCACTCCCGAGGAGGTCTTAGAGGCAATTATCTCCATGCCACCTAACAAATCCCCAGGCCCAGACGGATTTCCCAGAGTTCTACGAAGCTTTTTGGCCACAGCTTAACTCTATTTTCATGCCAATGCTGGATAATTTTTTTGAAAACTGAGCTCTCCCAGACTATGTACACAGCCCGCATTACAGTGTTGCTCAAAGAAGACAAGGATCTTATCTCCTGCTCGTCCTTCCGGCCCATAAGCTTGTTGGACTTCGACTACAAAATAATTACCAAATTGCTTGACGAGACTGAACACTCTTCTTCCCAAATAATAAAAGCGGACCAAACTGGATTTATTAGAGACGGGTACTCTTCTGATAACATTCGCTGTCTTTTTGATATTATAGATCAAGTAAATGCACAGAAGACCCCGTCCTGCTGGCTTCACTGGATGCTGAGAAAGCGTTCGACAGGATGGAGTGGAGCTTTCTGTTCTCAGTCTTAGAAAAGTTCAATATGGGCCCAAACTTTATTAAATGGATTAAGTCCCTATATTCTCATCCAAATGCCATGGTGTCTACTATTGGTCTGAACTCTAAGAGATTCTCTTTGGGATGTGGTACAAGACAAGGATGCTCACTGTCCCTTCTGCTCTACTTGTTGGGGGCGGAGCCTTTGGCGGAGTTGATAAGGAGCAATCCAAGTATTATGGGTGTTTCCGCAGGTGGCCTTCAGCACAAGATTTCGCTCTATGCGGATGATGTCTTGCTCTACATATCCAACCCTGAGAAATCCCTCCCTTCCATTTTAGACACAATTGCTCAGTACGACAAGTTTTCAGGATATAAAATCAATTTTGATAAACCCATTGTTTGCCCTCTCAATCTTACACTCATGAAGACACTATGCCCGTTCCAATGGAAGACACAGGGTTTCAATACCTTGGGATCTTTGTAACACCAGATCTGAATTGCCTTTTCAAGGAAAACTATCTCCCACTCCTGGATCGAATCAAGAATGACCTCCGAACCTGGATCTCCCTCCCAATTAGCTTAGTCAGAAGAATCAATGTTATCCGTATGAACATCCTCCCTAGATTGAACTATTTATTTCAGATGCTTCCATGCTCCCAGTTTATTTTTTCAAAACAACCAACCAAAGCATCACCAAATTTATATGTGGCAATAACAAACCTAAGATCAAGTTCTCCACTCTATGCCCTTCCCTGCCTTCAATTGTACTACTGGTCTGCCCAAATCAGCAACATGCTAACATGGATCACAAACAGACAAGACTCAACGTGGATTCAGATAGAGGCCCAATCCTGTGGTTCATTGCCCCTAAGCGCAGTTCTATTCATTAATGACTTTAGTGAAGTGGGCAACATACCCAAAACCTTTGATTTACAACACCCTACTAGAATGGAAGGACTGCAAGAAGTACCTTGGCATTTCCTCCCAGATATGCTCTCACTCGCCTATAGTATGCAACCCAGACTTGCCAAAGGCCCTGAGTGATGCCAACTTTCATCTTTGGCATACTCTAGGGATCAGGACCTTTTCATACCTGTTTCATGAGAACGCAACTACACTGAAATCCTTTCAAGAGCTCTGCAGTGAATTCAATGTGCTAACCTTTTTTTTTTTTTTAATCTTGAAATTAGACATGTAATTTCCTCATTCACTTCCAAGGGGAGGTTTAGAGCTCAGCTCAATGAAGTTGAGATCCTTCTTGCTACAGCACAATTAATCAAAAGCGAAATCTCCAATATCTATAGACTCCTATCTGAGAATGTGGGTTCCTCCTTTATTCCTTAGAAAATAATCTGGGAAAAGGACCTCTGATTATCAGTGATGAGTTATTTGTGGAGATCTTCGACAGGGTATGCTGCTCCTCTACTAATATAAAAATGAAAGAATTACAAATGTTTGTACAAATTGTATTACACCCCAGTGAGACTCCATAGAATCAATACAGACATTTCTCCAGATTGTAAAAGATGTACCTCTGAAAGTGGAATTTATATGCATGTATTTTGGAGTTGTAGAGAGATCGCCAAAATCAGGTAATCTATACATACTGCTGCACAGAAAATATTAGATGTCCAGTTTGATATGACCCTGTGTCTTCTTAATGTTCAGCAGGACTTTGTTCTTGATCCAGACAGAGAAAATGTGTTTAAGACTCTCACATACTTTGCTAGACAATGTATTCTCCTTCTGTGGGTTTCTAATTCCTCCCTACATTTTAAAATGTGGATTGACCAGATTGTTGACTTTCTTCCTCTTGAAAAGCTCACTTATGACCTCCGCAAGAGACATCCCAGGTTTGATAGACTCTGGTCTCCACTACTCAACTGTATTTCAAACTGGACAGAGTGAATGGGGTGATTTAAGGAAGTGTGTGTGTGTGTATACATGTGAAAGGTGCTGTAAAGCTAATTCTTTGCATGTTGTCTCAGCTAATGCTGGAAATAGCTAACACGATCACAGATAGTGCTGCTGCAAATTTGTTTCTTTTATATTTTATTCTATAATTTATGTCTGCCACATCTGTGAATGTAGAATGTGTTTTGTTTGTTGATTTTGAAAAACAAGAACTTAATAAAACTTTAAATGATAAAATAGTGATGTGATGTAGAACAGACATTTTACGGGGAGCACGTACGCTGGTTACTCATCTAGTCAGGACACTGAAAAGAGGAAGTAGGAATGCTTAGGCACTCAAAAAGGCTACCGCTATGGTGAACGTTGATGACCCAACCCAAGCAATAAATTCTGCTTAGCAAAGCTTTATTGTGAGGCCTGTCTAGGTATGTCACAAGTTTCTGCAGTGACTGATATCAGCATGGCTGTGTCCGCTTCTGCTGGTTTAGGCTAGTTGTCTTGTGGTTAAAGTGCCCTTTCTAGATGAAAATATTAATGCTCTGAAGGAATGGATAGGGATAAGGGCTTTTTAGTGAGCGGACCTTCTGTTCACTGGTCTATCTGTATGTCACAGTGTCCACCGTACGTCTTTACTGCTACATGGGCCAGGGACTGTAATAGTCCACAGCTGAGGACAGTGTTTGAATAAGATAAAGATCATGTCTTCAGTTGAGCAGTGCGTTGCAACTTGGCAATGTTAGGTCAGCATGTTTTTCATTACACCCGTGCTAAACTGTCCCATGATTTCCAGGGTTCAAACTTCACTCCCTTGACCAGAGTGTGGTGTTATGTTAAGTGAAGGGGAGGAACAGGAGCTTCCAGACGTACTGGCCTCTTGTGGACCCCCAAGACAACGACACCCTCTAATCGAGCACTCCCTTGGTCTTACTTCTTGTTCTGTGTCTTTGCAGGTGGGCTTGGTGTACATGTTTAATCTGATCGTGGGCACGGGGGCACTGACGATGCCCAAGGCCTTTGCCCAAGCAGGTTGGGCGGTCAGCCTGGTGCTCATCTCCTTCCTGGCGTTTATGAGGCGAGTTCCTCATTGGCTCACTGCCTTTCCATTCATTTCCACAACTGTTGCCTTACGTCCACTTCCCCAGCTCTCACTTTAGTTTAAGCACACCGTAGCGCAAGAGTAATTTACCATATTTAATCCTTATCGTCCACACCTAAGGTCCTCCCAGCCACCTAAGTGGAGAGTTATTGCCCTCCCTATCAAATGGGATGCCACCGCTGAGGCGTGTCAGTAATCTAGCAGGGAACAATCAGAGCAGGATGAGTTGCAGATGAGTTGATGCAGTGTGTCAGGCAGCAGGAGGCAGTTTATGATGCAGGATGTGTTTCATTCAGGTAGTGTATGGTGAGAGATGGGAGTCCGTGGACACATGGAGGGATGCAGATCAGTGGCTAGTACATGAGCTTTGTGATGCGGATTTAAACATGCTCTGTGCCTTTAACAGTTTCATGTTTTTTAATTGCTTTGTTTTTAGATGGTTGAGATCCTATTTTATCACCAAGGATAGTGTGCAGTTAGGCAAGGTCACAGACTACAACAAATGCAACACAGTGATATTCTAAGACAGTTGTTGAAAATAAAATAAAATAGCCATTTAGCAGACGCTTTTATCCAAAGCGACTTACAGTCATGTGTGCATACATTTTTACGTATGGGTGGTCCCGGGGATCAAACCCACTACCCTGGCGTTACAAGCGCCATGCTCTACCAAGTGAGCTACAGAGGACCATACACTTGTACATTTTCCAAAAATTGTTATGCTCAGTATGGAATATGTTTAGACTCTACAGGGCTAGTTTCTGTCATCATATCTGTGATCTGAATATATTTTTCTGTCTGATTTTCATCAGTTACATGACCACTACGTTTGTGATCGAGGCCATGGCAGCGGCCAACGCTCAGCTGCGCTGGAAGAGGAGGGAGCAGGAAGAGGTGAGTTAGCAGATATAAAGAACCAACAGGAGGAAGAGTGATAGTCGACACTCATACATACTGTCTTTTCCAGTGATCCCCACCCATCAAGTGAAGGCCAGATTCTTTAGAGGACACTACCCCTTCAACCTCAACACCTTACAGGAAGAATAACCTCAAGGCGCTCAATAGAGCATTAAAGAATAATATGGGGAAAGGAGCGCTTGCCACTACCACAAATGTGTCCTCTACTAACTCACTTAGTGTCCTCTACTAACTCACTGGGGGGACAATTTAGTTTTTAATCATTGTTACTCTAGTCATTTTAAATACTAAGTGAAACGTCATCTCGTGCAGAGATTGATGCAACTGGTGGAGTTCATTTTCTTTTTTGCAGAAAAGTGGCAAGTCATTTTGCCTAATGCCCAAGGTTTCCACTGGAGGAGTTATGAGTGTAAGGACAATGAGTCTGGCTTTGACAGAGCCCCAAACCCCATGGCCTTGATTCATAGCTCACTTAGCCTTCCTCCAACATTTCCTCCCACATAATGGGAAGAAGGGAGGCACATAGTGGGAATGTTTACCCTTGAACATTCTTTATTTCTCTCCGCTCTAACAAAGCACATATTCAGCCGTTTCTTTACTGGGCAATATTTTCTGAGAAAGTCCCATAAAAGTGTATTAGTTTGAAATGGGGTGGATTGTGCATCTCTCGGATGTGTCAGGGAGAAATAGGATAGATCTGCTCTTTTGACTCAGCCATGGCCACATCTGTCACTTTGATGTTAGATGCTTTGTTTCTGTTGCTGGCATATCCTCTTCCAGTGAGCCACCCACTTCTTAGTCTCCCCCACAAGAGCAGCTGTAGCTGCTCTTGTTAATTCAACTGATAATGACATCCTCAATGTCGGTTGTAATTTAGCATTAATTAATATAAATCTGTAGTGAATTTGGTAGATGAAGAGTGATGGGAGGGCGTCAGATAGGCGCTCATATCTATTGTATATGAGAGGGAAAGCTCCCTCATCCTCCCCAGCATATCCCAGCTGTTCCAGACAATTTCCAGATGCTGCTCCCCTCCACTTCGCATGTACAGCAAATAAAACACGGTGTTAATAGGTTGCAAACTGACTTGTTGGCACTGAGCAATAGGACTTGTAGATTAGGAGTGAAGTCAGTGTTGGGTGGAGGCAGGCTGCTTATCCTCTTTCGATCATCTTCAGGTCCAAGACAGCGACTCCACCTCTGATTATTCGGATGATGATGTTCTCGTCCGGGGACGATCAGAGCCAGAGACGAGGCCCATTTTGTCAGTCCGTGAGTATAGTGTTCCACTCATCCCTCCTAAAGACAGATGCACCCTACTAAGGACGTGTTAAAAATGTGTTGAAAATAAGGTACACTACGTGGTCAAAAGTATGTGGACACCTGCTCGTCGAACATCTCATTCCAAAATCATGGGCATTAATATGGAGTTGGTCCCTCCTTTACTGCTATAACAGCCTCCACTCTTCTGGGAAGGTTTTGCACTAGATCAGGGTTCTTCAATTCCGGTCCTGGAGGGCCAAAACACCTCTGTTTTTCATCCTCTCCTTCTAATCAGGGGCTAATTAACTAATAGAAATAAAAAACAGAAGTGTTTCGGCCCTCCAGGACCGGAATTGAAGAACCCTGCACTAGATGTTGGAACATTGCTGCGGGGACTTGCTGCCATTCAGCCACAAGCATTAGTGAGGTCGGGCACGGATGTTGGGCGATTAGGCCTGACTCGCAGTCATTCCAATTAATCTCAAAGGTGTTCGATGGTGGTGAGGTCAGGGCTCTGTGCAGGCCAGTCAAGTTCTTCCACACCGATCTCGACAAACCATTTCTGTTTGGACCTCGCTTTGTGTACGGGGGCATTGTCATGCTGAAACAGGAAAGGGCCTTCCCCAAACTGTTGCCACAAAGTTGGAAGCGCAGAATCGTCTAGAATTTCATTGTATGCTGTAGTGTCAATATATGCCTTCACTGGAACTAAGGGGCCTAGCCCAAATCATGAAAAACAGCCCCAGACCATTATTTCTCCTGGCACTATGCATTTGAGCAGGTAGCATTCTCCTGGCATCCGCCAAACCCAGATTCGTCCGTCGGACTGCCAGATGGTGAAGCGTGATTCATCACTCCAGAGAATGCGTTTCTACTGCTCCAGAGTCCAATGTCGGCAGCTTTACACCACTCCAGCCGGTGCATGGTGATGTTTGGCTGCTCGACCATGGAAACCCATTTCATGAAGCTCCCGACGAATAGTTATTGTGCTGACGTTGCTTCCAGAGGCAGTTTGTAACTCGGTAGTGAGTGTTACAACCGAGGACAGACGATTTTTACACGCTACATGCTTCAGCACTCGGCGGTCCCGTTCTGTGATCTTGTTTGACCTACCACTCCACGGCTGAGTCGTTGTTGCTCCTAGACGTTTCCACTTCACAATTACAGCACTTACAGTTGACCGGGCAGCTCTAGAAGGGCAGAACTTTGACGAACTGACTTGTTGGAAAGGTGGCATCCTATGACAGTGCCACGTTGAGAATGGCCCGTACTGAGCTCTTCAGTACGGGCCGTTCTACTGCCAATGTTTGTCAATGATGATTGCATGGCTGTGTGCTCGATTCTATACACCTGTTAGCAACGAGTGTGGCTGAAATAGCAGAATCCACTCATTTGAAGGGGTGTCCACATACTTCTGGCCATGTCGTGTATCTGTGAAAACATTGAGTCTTGTGGAGGATTCGTAATTCTACCTTTCGTGTCCCTGCTTTTTGAAGGTCTCAATTCTTAAACATATGCTGATGATGACATGATCAGATCAATCATAAATTGTATGTATCCTCCATATGTCATTGGTTAATGGCAATGTTTTATAGAAGGAATGACATCAGAATCACTCCGATTGGAATGACTCACCACTGCGTTCTCATGTCTATGCATTATCACAGAGCGAACAGGAGGACACGTTGATCACTTCGACATTGTGGAGAGGGTTGAGATGGGTCAAATGGCCTCCATGTTCTTCAACAAAGGTAAAAGCCCATCCTCATTCAGTACTTTGAGTGAGAGGATATGATGAACCCACACTCCATTATTGAATTAAGTGCTGCTGATACCACTGTGTGCAGGGTATGGTAAAACCTGTCCCCCTTGTGTAACAACTATGGAGGAGTCTTGAAGGTTGTGTGGGAGAATTTGGGGACAGTTTCTCAACCTTTAAATGGGAATCTTTTTTTGTTTATTTTAAATTGTATTAACCCATTCATTGTTAGATTCCAAAAGTGAGGCTGTTAGCTCTCTAATGGGGTGTAATTGTATGCTGAGTGTACAAAACAATAGAAACACCTTCCTAATAATGAGTTGCACCCACTTTTGCTCTACAAGGTGCCAAAGCGTTCCACAGGGATGCTGGCCCATGTTGACTCCAATGTCTCATTCCATCTCATCCCACAGATGCTCAATTGGATTGAGATCTGGTGACTGGGTAGGCCACTGCAGTAAGCTGAATTCACTGTCATGTTCGTGGAACCATTCCTGGACAATCCTAGTCTTGTGCCATTGGGTATTATCCTGATCAATTTGCAGCTGGATACACTGCTGCCATGAAGGTATGCACCTGATTGGCAATAATGTTCAGATATCCTGTGTCATTCAAATGTTGCTTCATTTTTATCAAGGGGCCCAATGTGTGCCATGAAAACACAACCCACACCATTACACTACCACCACCAGCCTGCAATGTTGACACGCGGCATGATGGATGCATGTACTCGTGTTTTTCTCCATTCCCTAGTCCTCCCATCAGCAAGAACCGGGGTTCTTCAGACCAGACAATGTTTTTGCAGTATCCAGTGTTTTTGTTCCTTAGCCCAATGCAACCGCAGTTTCTAGTTTTTTGCTGAAAGAAGTGGAACTCTGTAAGGTTGTCGGCTGCCATACCCCATTCGTGTCAAGGTACGACGAGTTGTGCATTCTTTTATGGGTCTTTGGGCACCAATGTTGTACTGGACTGTCAGTTGACTAGCTGTAGCCCATCTGTTGCTCTGCACAATTTGTGTCAGCCTCCTCTGTCCTCTTTCATCAATGACCCGTTTTCGACCACTTGCCTGTTGTTGGCTGGATGTCCTTTGGGTGGTGGACCGTGCTTGATACACACGGGCAACTGTTGAGCGTGAAAAACCCAGAAGCATTGCAGTTCTTGATACAAACCGGTGCGCCTGGCACCTACTACCATACCCCGTTCAAAGGCACTTAAATATTTTGTCTTGCCCATTCACCCTCTGAATGGCACATATACACAATCCATGTCTCAATTGTCTCAAGGCTTAAAAATCCTTCTTTAACTTTAACATCTACACTGGTTGAAGTGGATTGAACAGGTGACATCAATAAGGGATCATAGCTTTCACCTGGTCAGTCTATGTCATGGAAACAGCAGGTGTTCCTAATATTTGGTACACTCAGTGTATATGGCTAAATTGCCTTTGGTTGAATTTCCCAGGCCATCACACTGCTGCTGTTTTAATCTCCCCAGCTGTGTGTGTGTGTGGGCCTCTAGCAAGCTGCACCATGTTAAAGCCTCAGCAGCCTGAGTGATGAGCTAATTGAAAGCAGAATCATGTTCACCTTGAACCAGAAACAGAACAACCTTGCTGCTTTACATTTCTCACCTACGTCAGAGTAGACACTCCTCGCTGTGCTGGGCCCGCTCACTGCCCCCCCTCCACCTCCCCACCCTCTCCTCCTCTGCTGGCAGGCCAGCCTGTTTCTCAAGTAGTATTAACCAGGGAGGTGACTCAACAATCTGCAGCATACGTACCTGCAGCGCCAATACTTCAACAGCATCGCTTTTGTCATCTGAGGAAAAAAAGACCAGAAAAAGGTCAAACCGTTCTGCTCCGCTCCATTGTGTGCAGATCTCTTCCTGTGTTGTGATCCGGCTCTGGCCACTAGGTGGTGCACTTGGCACACTCACACACACAAAATGATGCATTGACTCACACAAAGCCAGGCAGGCATGCAACATGCTGTTAGAGAAGCAGCGTGTTGTTCCCTTGTGGAACACTCCGGCTGCAGTCTCTTCTTCCCTGTGTCTCTCGGCTCCGTTGCTCAATTAAAGTTGATGTGTTAAAATACTCTTTGGTGATGACCTCGCCCTGTGTGTGTGGTGTGTTGTCCTCGACTGCAGGTGAGGGTGAGGCGCCACGAGGAAGTATCGATCGTTGGCAGAGATAAGAGTCCCCCCTATCTCTCTGTGTGATGTGGGAGTGCTGCCCAGTGACTGTAATCAGAAATGAATTAGATGGGTACTGGGCCCAGCGCGCATGAGAGAGGAGTGAGAGATGCAGCTCTTTGTCTCAGCTTAATGGCGCTCCAGCATAATGGAAGTCTTGTTTGTCTCTTTTCCCAGATCAGTTTATATGAACTCTTCTTTGTGTAATTACTGCTGGGAGGTAATATAAGGTTAGTGGTGTGACTGATCAGGGAGTTTTACTGGTGAGGTAAAGCTGTCAGATATTAAAACAAAATCTATTTTGATGTTTTTTTCTTCAGGGATTGGATAGTGGAGTCCAACAGTGATGAATGTGTTGTTGGGGTTAATGGGCCAGTGTGGTGGTGTGAGTGCAGGTCAGGGTTGAGGCCAGTTTGGTTGTGTGAGTCAAGGGCTGAGGCCTGCGGTGGGGAAGGGCAGCTCACAGAGCCAATCAGCTGGCCACTTGAATCCTGACTGCCTCGGGATGGTTCTGGTTAATGATGGGACTGTTCGACCGCGCTGGGCATCACTGGCAGGAAAGGCACTTTTTCACATGCTGCACAGATGCACACAGCCTCTCCACAACACTATGGAGAGCTGTGTTCACAGTTTAAGATTCCCCTCAGACACACCAGGGCTGTAATTTTCTTTATTTTCCCTGAGACACACCAGGGCTGTAATTTTCTTTATTTTGGTGATGCCAGTTGATTTTTGAAAACGTGTTAGCTCTACTCCTACAATAAGTGGCTCAGTCCATTCAGCGTGGATGTGTGGGGAATACTTTTTTCAATGTTTTTTTTCTTCTCCTTCCCACTTCATGTAATTAAAAAAGCGTCTCTCCTGGCGGTTCAAGAAGCACTATGAAAGGGCATTCGACTTCCTCCTGAGCTAAAATGATCATCGCAGCAGCAGCGGCAGCAGAGTAAGCTTGGAATAAGGCCATGGGTATCGGCCCTGCTGGAACTGACAGGAATTTTGATGGGGGCTGGTTTATCAGCGCCGCAGCGAGGAGAGAGAGTGCAGTGTTACTGTAACCTTCCCCGTCCACGATTTGCAAGTTGATTAGAAGACGACTTTGGCTAATATCAAGGGGGACGAACAACAGAGGCTGGTCCGTGTGCTCCTGCACCCATCTCAGCCCATCGTCCCTCTAGGTATGGATGATGTGCAAACAGAGGGAGAAGGTACAGGCTCTTTAACATGCACCACCCTATACCCTTGACTTATAGAGACCATGGAGAGGAATACTAATCCAGTCTCCTTTATTACAGACCCCAGCTTTAATGAGTACCAAACACAGATGCATACATTTTTAATACTTGAATTACTTTTCTTAAATGTCATACTTGTACGCTATACAAGGGGCACTGACAAAAGGAAAATGGGGAGCAGCGCTGCCACTAAGAAGATAAATGGACATGTTTATGTCAGCCCCCACCACCCCAATTACATAAGCATTAACTAAAATAGTTTTCATGTCTCTTTTGTATATGAACATAAAGGATGTACTTTCCTTTTCAGAGGGCCTGCTGCTATTACTGCTCAACTCTATGATTACCCAGATCCAGATCAATATCCCAAGTTTTAGCCCAAAGAGTACATCTCACTCAATAAAAGCCCAATTTGGGTTTCAGAATCACACCTAAGGAAAGTAATTTCTGTTGCATCCAACAAACCGCCTTTAGCTCTCTGCTTCTAGCAGTCACATTCCTGCCTGATTAAGCTCCATGATAGCAGAGCGGAGCCCAATACAGCTGTGGCTTCCAGCATGGTTGGCATTCAACAAAATAGCTGTGGATGTTGGAAGGAAGCAACTTCCTAACATCCCCTCCTTCCGCCAGCTAGAGAGGCTATCAGGGCATCTGTCAGTCTGCAACAGTGGGGTGATGGATAGTGACATGCCGCTGGGGGACTGACTGGAGCTTCTAGGTGAAGAGCCATTTGCAGCAGCAGTGTGTGAGCCTGTGGCCGTGGGTAATGGGGAGGTATTAGTGACAGAGCCTGGCAGGGCAGCATCCTCTTGGTCATGCTGGGTCCTCAACCAGCTATCGCTCACTGACGGGCAGCACAGGCAGCCCTGATTCCCCCTATCTGAGGCAAAAGCTCTAACAGGCTTGCTTTGCTTTCCATAGGGCCAGATGGAGACATGCAGGAATGGTAGAGAGTAGTGTACAGTGCGCTAACCTCTGTGAAAGTGGGGTTGCGTGGGAGAGGAGGTGGAAATGTTTGAAGTGAAAATGGAATGTGTTGAATTGATGCAGAGAGAATGTGTTGAATTGATGCAGAGAGAATCAAGCACCCCCCCCCAACACACACACACTCAGACAACTTTCTGTTAAATTAGAGGCTATGATATTACTTACCAACCTGTGAGTTATACTTTCATACTGTAATCAGTGTGCAGATCAACACAGATAGGTCCAGTATAGTGTAATCACACACACACACTGGCGTCTTCTTGAGTTATCAGTGTTTATTTTCCCCAGCCTGTGTTTTATGACCTGCATCAGATGGCCATGATGGCCCTGGAAGAGAATAAACACAACCTGGCTACCAAAGTGCCCTTTGGTTCCCTCTCCCACAGTACTTTAGCTAGCTAGGAAAATGTTTGCTGTCATCGCCCTTTCCCACAGAATTTACCTGCTGTTAGACTCCCCATCTAACTCCTACATGGCTGCAGCAACTTACTGTAGCAACTGTAATGTAGCTTCATATCATAATGTAGTCTACTGTAAGTGTCCATCCAACCCTGCCATAAAACAGGTGATAACTGTTTACAACTACGTGCTGGAGTCTGGACCTGGGCTTATCCAGCTAGTCCTCTTCAATATCCCTCTTCTAGTTTCTCTCAGCTCGGCTGTGTGATGGGCAGCAGAAGTTTGCCACTCACCTCTTTACTCTCAGATCAGATGAATCAATTTAGCCCTGTAAAACTATAAACCCCTCACTTTTTATTTATTTTTAATGGACTCCATACTCTAATTTCCCTGTCAGTATGAATTGGTAATGAATTGGTTGCCAGGGCCAGTAGGACGCAGGAGCCTCCCACATGAGAACTCCAGTGTATGATGGATGCCTGGCACAACATGGCTAACGGTCTCCCGTTGTTGAAAGCTCTCAATCTCCGCTCAGTGCGCCAGCTTGGATGGGCCAGTAGAGTGAGCCGGAAGTGTGTGTGTGGGGGGTGGGGGGTGGGGGGGGGGTGTAACGAGGACAATTTTCATCATGAAGTGATTTGTTTCTTAATTAGTGTGATTAATATTCTTCCGGAGGAGCGGAGAAATGTGCTGCTGCAGTTGTGGCTGCCATCCCGGAGGGAGAAGCGGGGGATGGAGGGAGGAGTGGAGGTGTAGAGACGGAGGAGATTGCCTCTGATGGAGACTGCACGTTTAGCTGTTGAAGTTTGACACCAGTTGCATTGACCATATATCACAATCAGGCATCTGACGGCTGTTAAAGATGAGGAATGTGTTAGCTAAGCTATCCCTGCATGTGGGGAGGCAGATTCTCTCAGAGATATGATGAATTGATAACACAATCATATACACTATAAATATATAATTTAAATGTATGATGTTTATGTATAGATCCAGGTATAATCTTCTAATCTTACCCCTTTGGTTTTGTCTTTCAGTTGGTGTCAACATGTTCTACATCTGCATGGTAGTCTACCTGTATGGAGACCTGGCTATCTATGCTGCTGCTGTACCCATATCACTAATGGAAGTAGCCTGGTAAGACCGGCCAGCCAGCCCGCTGCTGATTCATTCCTATTCATTACATTCATGGATTTCTTATTTGGGGGTATTATTTCAAGCAACGTTATGACTACTGTGGGAGCAGCTCGCTCTCCTAAGTACTTGGAGCATTTACTTTTGGCAGGACAAAGCATATCCCTCTCAGTTCCATTTTTGTCCCTGCACTTTGGCTGTTCCTCACCTTCTGTCTCAGTAAAAGCATTTGTTTTTTGTTGACTGGCTCCCAGACAGGTTTTTATTACAAGTCCCCTCCACTGGCCCGGTGGGCTGGGTGAACATCACATATTCCATATTGTTCCAGTCTCAGACAGTATGACTTAGCCTGCAGATCTAAGGGAGGCTCTTCTCTAGAGAAGCTATTGTCCTAGTGAGACCACCATAGCCGTCAGGATCACAATTCAATTCGGTGTAGCTTTATGAAAGAAAGATTATTAACTTTCTCATGGTGTACCAAAAAGTACAATTTCAACCAAAGACCCCAGCCCAAAAAACTAAAGTGCTCTCCCATTTTGTCCGAATGACTTTACAGACTTTTTAAGGGTTCAGTGAGCTCTGGGAGTGCCATATAGGGGTATCTTATGAACATAATGTGGTGAGGATGAGATCCTTAAACATTTATAGAGATACTTAGCTTTTAAAGGTGAAGGTGAGTGAATACATTTCAATGCAATATTACAATTTAACCACTTACCACATTAGAGGAAGTTCTGTTGAAATACCACCCTAATAGCATAAAAACATATGTTTATGTCACTCTCTGACTCAACGTGGTCGAAAAGCCTGTTGGTAACTTTCTAGCTAAAATGTGAGGAGGAACAGACACTTGAAAAGGAATGACAATATGGCACAGACCGGAGCTGAAAGGGTTTTGTGATTGCCTCAGAATGATAATGTCATTTTCTACCAGGAAGACCGGATCATCACTTCAACTCATTAAACTATTGTGCAGTGATATAACTTTTACTAATGCTTTTCTTACTGATAATCTAACAGTTTAGAGACAGTAGCAACTGACCTCACTGATAATCTAACGGCTCAGAGGCAGTAGCAACTGACCTCACTGATAATCTAACCGCTCAGAGGCAGTAGCAACTGACCTCACTGATAATCTAACCGCTCAGAGGCAGTAGCAACTGACCTCGCTGATAATCTAACAGCTCAGAGGCAGTAGCAACTGACCTCACTGATAATCTAACCGCTCAGAGGCAGTAGCAACTGACCTCACTGATAATCTAACCACTCAGAGGCAGTAGCAACTGACCTCACTGATAATCTAACCGCTCAGAGGCAGTAGCAACTGACAAGTCTGCAAAGTTTGAGTAATTCTGCCCTGTCATGTTGAATCTTTTATCATTGGTTCATGTTCTTTTGCAGTATGATAAACTAGTCTTTCCTGTCATATGTCATTCTTGGACTGATTTGATCTGATCAAGAAGGGATCTGTAATGATCACCAGTCTGTGTCTGTTCTCTCTGTAGTGGTAACCATTCATGCAGTGCTGGCAGTGTGAAATACAACGACACTGACTTGTGCTGGGGCCCTGTCACCAGGAAAGACGCCTACAAGGTGTTTCTGGTGA
The DNA here is from genome assembly GCF_020615455.1 of Coregonus clupeaformis. NCBI lineage: Eukaryota > Metazoa > Chordata > Actinopteri > Salmoniformes > Salmonidae > Coregonus > Coregonus clupeaformis. The sequence continues at coordinate 51,091 of NW_025534592.1, read as the reverse complement.
GTACATACTGCACCCCTGTTCCTCACCCCTGTCCCTCTACCCCCGTCCCAAAGGCCCCTGGAGGACTCATGGTGTACCACACCTCTCTCTGTCAGCAGCCCCTGCCATCGTGACTGAGTCCCAATGTGCCAACCCCTGTCTGCGTTAGTGTCAGCCTCAGCCCAGAGAGTCCCTTCCCGCTCGGTCTCCCTCTCACGCTTCCCCTGACGCCTCCCCTCGCGCAGCCCAGAGCAAGTGTGTGTGCCCTTGAAGTCTTAAGAATGTGAAACTCCTGCGATTTCCACTTTTGCTTTAACTTTGCCGGCCGACAGTGATCGATGTGCTGATCTCCTCCTGTGTTATTTCCTTTTATTTACAGTGTGAGAGGTTTTAAAGGGGAAGGGACATTTCACCTCTGTTCAAGTCACGCCCTGGCTCTGGGGACTCTAGTATGTTGAGCCAGGGTGTGAGTTTTCATTTGTTTTTCGTTCTAGTTTTGTAGTTCTATGTTGGCCAGTGTGGTTCTCAATCAGAGGCAACGTGTATCAGCTGTTGCTTGTTGTCTCTGATTGGGAACCATACTTAAGCAGCCAGTTTTCCCACAGTGTTTGTGGGATCTTGTTCCTGTGTAGGTTTGTGTTTTGCACCTTTGGACGTCACGTATCGATTTGGTGTTTTGTTAGTGTAATCATTATTTAATAAATATGTTCACCATCCACGCTGCGCCTTGGTCCTCTGTATCCGACGATCGTGACAGAAGATCCCACCAACACTGGACCAAGCAGCGTGTCCAGGAGCCAGCGTCAGAGGTATCGCTAAAGGACATCAACCTCGACTGGGCCTGGCCCACGGGGAGGAGAGACCCCCAGAACATTTTTAGGGGGGGGCTCACGCCGTGGACGACGGGGTAGCAGGAGGCTGCGATAGAGCGGTCCAGCGGGTTTGCAGAGGAGGCCGCCAGGTTAAGGGGGCCACTGGTCACAGAGGAGAGGGAAAGTGTAGAGGCACGGCGAGAGGTACTGGGGTGTGTTACCAGTCCGGTCCGGCCCGTTCCTGATCCCTGCGTAGGGCCAGTGGTGTGTGTCCCCAGTACGGTCCGGCCTGTTCCTGTTCCTCGCATCGAGCCTGTGGTGCGCGTCGTCAGCCCGGCCCGGCCTGTTCCTGCTCCACGCACCAAGCCTATGGTGCGCATCGTCAGCCCGGCCCGGCCTGTTCCTGCTCCACGCACCAAGCCTATGGTGCGCATCGTCAGCCAGGTTCGGCCTGTTCCTGCTCCCCACACCAAGCCAGTGGTGTGCGTCGTCAGTCCGGCACAGCCCGTGCCTGTTCCACCGGTGCCTGGTCGGCACCGGTCAGCTGCTCCACGCCGGAGCTAGAGCAATCCGCTCCACCGGTGTTCAGTCCAGCTCCGGCCAGCAGGGTCAGACCGGACCAGGGGTACTTTGGGGGGTTGGAGAGGGAGTGGGAATCATGCCCGAGCCGGATCCGCCGCCAAGTCGGAGTGCCCACCCGGTCCCTCCCCTGTGGTGTTTGGTTGGCGCGGCCGGAGTCCGCGCCTTTGGGGGTACTGTCACGCCCTGGCTCTGGGGACTCTAGTATGTTGAGCCAGGGTGTGAGTTTTCATTTGTTTTTCGTTCTAGTTTTGTAGTTCTATGTTGGCCAGTGTGGTTCTCAATCAGAGGCAACGTGTATCAGCTGTTGCTTGTTGTCTCTGATTGGGAACCATACTTAAGCAGCCAGTTTTCCCACAGTGTTTGTGGGATCTTGTTCCTGTGTAGGTTTGTGTTTTGCACCTTTGGACGTCACGTATCGATTTGTTGTTTTGTTCGTGTAATCATTATTTAATAAATATGTTCACCTTCCACGCTGCGCCTTGGTCCTCTGTATCCGACGATCGTGACAGTTCATTTATCTAACTCATTGCTTCTTATTACAGTAGATGTTGAGATGATGTCTGCTTGGTAATATGTTTTAAAAAATCGACCATAATCTGACAGAAAGTCAACTGTTCTCTGGTGTTTCTTGAAGAAGTTGTCTCCTGTTATTAGTTTTCGTCTCTTCTGCTTACAGGCATTTGGACTTCTAGGGGCTTAGTTGTATTTTTCTCCCAATTTTCTTCTCCACGAACCCTTATTAGATTTCTTCCCGTGGTGGACTCCTCCTTAAATAAAGAATTGGCCTTTGATAAAACATTCATCAGCTTCTGTTAGCAGACAGGGAGTGGAGTGTCTTCCTGCTCCTCAGCCCCTGTTTGTCTTTGACGTGCCAGGGTAAAACGCTCTGGCCCCTTAGCCACTGCCCACCACTCCCCATGGTCACTTTAAATAATTGATTGACTATTCCTTTTAAGCCCAGCTACTCTCCATACACCGCTCTGTCCTGCCCAATGGAATAACCTCTCCTCTGCCTGCTTGGTATGCCCTCTGACACGTCCCTGCCCCACCCCAAAGACCAAGGTGCCCTTCGTCCTTATGATGGGTCTATCTAGGCACAATGTCCTCAGCATCTAGAGTCTTTGCCATCTGGAGTCATTATGCAGCCCAGTATTTTCCTTTTCTTTAGAACATCCATATCATTTCACTGGAAGGCTTCAAGCTCCAAGCTAAGTGATCTGCTTTATCACTACTGCCAGTCTCTTTTTGAACTGAGTGAGTCAGAGGGTGCTTTAGTATTGACTCCTATTATAATATGCTTAATCAGACTTTGGAAAACATTGTAACAGTTGTTAGAAAGGCTGACAATAAGGCATTGGGAAATGCTTAATTATTTTGTTTTGGTTTAGCTAAAGAATTGCGTTCATCCACCTCTGGCCTGCACCTCTGGGCTGCTGGCTCCCCTATCTCTGCGGAAGCATAGTTCCCGCTCAGCCCAGTCAAAACTGTTCGCTGCTCTGGCACCCCAATGGTGGAACAAGCTCCCTCACGACGCCAGGACAGCGGAGTCACTCACCACCTTCCGGAGACATTTGAAACCCCACCTCTTCAAGGAATACCTGGGATAGGATAAAGTAATCCTTCTGCCCCCCAAAAAAACAAAAAAAACATTGTAAAGTGGTTATCCCACTGGCTATAAGGTGAATGCACCTATTTGTAAGTCGCTCTGGATAAGAGCGTCTGCTAAATGATGTAAATGTAATGTAAATGAATTCAAATGAGCCTATTCATATATTATGCCATTCCATTCTTTGAGTGTTTGAAAAAGGCATTACAAAAAGCAAACCATAATTAGAATTCCTAATTACTTTTTTGTTTCGGTTATGCAATTAGTTTGACTTAGCTTTGATCCTCTAAGAGGGTGGAGGCATTAGCAATCACATTGCGTTCAATATGTTATGTTAGCATTAGTTGCTGCTCAGTTGTTGCATACCAATGGAATTGCTCAAAGCTAGTCTTTGAACTATGTTCAGGAGGTTCTCTGTGTTTCAGTGGTCATTACATTCTATCTGTTAATGGCCATTCTCTCCTGTCCTCATCAACCACATTTCTCTCCTCACGATCACGTCTTCTCAACCTCAAAATCAAGTAGTCTCTCCTGGCAACAGATTGTCAGCTAATCCTCCATTTGTACCTTGACTCTGCATTTATAGCTCCCAGTTCAATAGGTGTCATTGATAAGGGGCTCTAATCCCATGCTATGGTATGATCTGTTTCCCCTAAGGGATTTTACTGTGGTAACTGCTCTGTGTACCTTACTTAATAATCTTAAATAATCAATAGTGTGTGGAATATGTATGTTGTGGTTTTGTGCTAAGCACTAATGTAACATATAATTCCTCAGTTGGGTGCATATCCAGGCTCTGTCGCAGCCGGCCGCGACCGGGAGACTCATGGGCGGCACACAATTGGCCCAGCGTCGTCCAGGGTAGGGGAGGGAATGGCCGGCAGGGATGTAGCTCAGTTGATAGAGCATGGCGTTTGCAACGCCAGGGTTGTGGGTTCGATTCCCACGGGGGGCCAGTATAAAAAAAAATATGTATTCACTAACTGTGAGTCGCTCTGAATAAGAGCGTCTGCTAAATGACTAAAATGTAAAATGTAAATGTATTTGGTCTGCCTAGGCCACCGTACTGTACAGGGCACCACTGGCTGCCACAGGGGGAGTGGGATTGATGTCAGACACATTAGTCCAGCCACAGCGTTTTTAGGGTTTTGAAAAGGAAGAGAGGAAAGATTAAAGGGAAGCCCGATTATGGAGTAACAGCGCACAGCTGTAATCCCTGCGTGGGTGGCTGTTTGAGAGAGAGCATGATATAGAGAACTCATGCTAATGTCACAGACAGACAGACAGAAGATGGAGTGGTCTCTCCAGGGGGCCTTCTGCTCCCTCATGAATGAACTGGTGTCCATACAGACAGGCTTGAGAGCTTTTTTCCCTCTGCCCTGTACTGTGTTGGTCTGAAAGTCACAACCCTGGGCGTTGTGTGTTTCTGACCACCGGCCTCCTCATCATACCAGGTTTTTATAGATGCCACCCACAGATCAGTGGTCTGCCTGGCCAGACCGTTCTAATTTTCATCAACTGATCCACGAGCTAGTCTTATTCTAGATCTCATTGGTCGATTTGAATGTCCCAGTCCCTTTATCAGAACAAGATACACTACATGACCAAAGGTATGTGGACACCTGCTTGTCGAACATCTCATTCTAAAATCATGAGCTACGCACTTCTGCACTCGGCGGTCCTGTTCTGTGAGCTTGTGTGGCCTACCACTTTGCTGCTGAGTCATTGTTGCTCCTAGACGTTTTCACTTCACAATAACAGCACTTACAGCTGAACGGGGCAGCTCTAGCAGGGCAGAAAGTTGACGAACTGACTTGTTGGAAAGGTGGCATCCTATGACGGTGCCACATTTGAAAGTCACTGAGCTCTTCAGTATGGGCCATTTTACTGCCAATGTTTTTCCATGGAGATTGTATGGCTGTTTGCTCGATTTTATACATGTGGCTGAAATAGCCGAATCCACTAATTTGAAGGGGTGTCCACATACCTTTGTGTGTATATATAGTCTACCTCACATTATGCTTGTGGATCTCTCATTTCGTTTGCCATTTTGCCTCAGACAGTTGCCCCACAGTGGTTGCAGCATTGTTTGTTGTGCTTGGACAACAGATCGTGGGTTATTTTTAGTAGGTTACAGAACAGCTGTCCCTGTTCAGAAAAGTAGTTCTGCTCCAGTAGCAGACCCACAAGGCTCTGGGGATCAGCACAGAGAAGGGGAGAGAGGTGAGGAAAAACACTGACGAAATCAAGGATCGTGTCTATTATTTAGGAGGGACTATTATGATAATCGCTGTCAATAGATTTCTTCAGCTTATCTGAACAATTGTGAAGAAGCTACCGTCTTCACAGCCTGTCTAACGCTGGGAGTTGCCAGGGACCTCACAAAATGATCATGATACTTAGGTGCCGATATGATATGTATTGCAATTCGATAATGCTGCAGAGAGACGAGCGAGCATTAGAAAATGAGTTTTGATCAGTCATGGAAATAAGTGCTGAAAACACGTTGCCTCACTATTTAAAAAGAAGATGGAGAACAAGCTGTAGGATGAAAAATACCAGAGTTTTGATGCAGGTACAGCCGACTAGCTCTAGCTAACACTACCTAGCAACAAAATGTTTTATATATATATATCTCAATACTTGGAGTCAAAGGATCAATATAATATTGTCCAAAATAATGTTCCGATATGTAACTATCGATTCCCCCACATCACTAAGCCTGTCAAACCACTCTCTAGGATTGAGAGGTAGTGCTTACACCTAGGATGAACCTTGCACCTCATACATACATGCAGAGGACATGAGTGAAACTCCATAACAATATTCATGGGTTGCACCAAATGGAATTCACAATTCTGGAGGTTAGCCTCACACCTTACCCTGAGGTTTGTGGACTATTTGTCAGGTTGACTTATCGTCAATGGCCAGCTTTGTGAGTTCTTTTGAAACTAAAAGTCACACCAGTTCATTCAGTGACTTTGTGACTGAAATGAAAAAGCTATTCCAGGTGATCAAAGTTTTTATCGTTCTTTAAACCTTCAATGGAGCTTTTCACACAACTGCTGGGCTGTACTGTATGTCAGTTCCTTTCACATTGCTTAGTCCCTTTCAGACGGAGCTCAGACTACATTGATTGTAAACACACAGGCTTTTGTCATAGCTAGATGGACTAATAACAGCATAATGATAGTCTAAAAGCTGCACGGTGGGTGGCCTGTTTGGTTCGCTCTGACCTTTGGTTAGATCAATGCAGGTCACACAAAACGCTATGTATCATGCTGTGGAGCATGGCAGCCATTTTCCTCATCCCGGTCTGCAAAAGCTCTTAACCCTTTACAATCTTTGGCATTGGCCTAAATGGATAGGGCTAAATTGAAATGTTTCTGACAGAAGAAATATGGAAAACATATCCATAACCATGGTAGCAATTGAAAGGGAACAGTTTGGAGATTATGGGAAAATTATTAGATCAAAGGTGAGGACACAACAGTTCACCTGATACAAGACTGAATGCAAATATTACACTGTGAATTCTATGTTCATTTTACTTTTATTGTACTTTTGTCGCATTTGTTGATAACGAAATCTGAAAATACTCTGGATACATTCAGTAACATAAGAATGTTCCTGGAAAGTGTGGAGTAGGTGCAACATAAGACAAATAATTCCAAGTGTTTGAGTGAGAGGACTAACTGGTGTCTCCAAGTGGCCACACCTCTCCAAAGTGTGCACAGTTTCTTAGTAGTTTCAATGCACTTTTATTACTCAAAGAAGAGTCTTCAACTATAAGGTGCTTTTTTGCTCTCTCCTGTCTGTCATTGAGGAACTAGAGCAAGCACACGTGCAGTTGTTTTGTTTGGAACACAATCCTGCATCCCCGCCATCACACAATTAATGTTGTTTTTGCAATCCAGAAACTGTCCATTTATAAATCGTAATCAGGGTCAGGTGTGCATCATTTGAAAGCTTGTTATATTGCCAACATGACTAGCTAAGTTATAAAATACAATATTACAGTGTTAGACTTTCACAATGAAATTCAGGGAAACGGTTCATCATTTTGGTGCGTATCGAGAGGAGTTATGAGTGCATTCAGGTGCATGTGCTGTGGCCATTTTTCGTCACAATAGACAGAAATGGGCTCATTCTGTTCAGAACACCCCACTTCATGACGCCATGTCATCTTGTAACTGTACATCAAACATAGTGGTCATAAACGTTGATATTGCATATGCATGAGTTTGATCATATATAGAAATGTGAAGTGCACATTTGTACTCACTAGTATGACATCAAAGCGGTATTTATTATAATCAACAAACGTCTCATCTTCCAAAATACATAGTCCTCCAAATACATAGTCCTCTTAATTTTAATGGGGTGTGTGTGTGTGTGTGTGTAAGTTCAGAACGGCTGTCAGTCAAACCCATACAGCGACGCGCAGAGCCAGAGCTCTGACGTCACATATAGCATGTTACTCTTCAGCCACTCGTTCCAATTTAGGCGTTTATCAGTGCCCAAATCTGCCATTTACAACCTGCATATGGGTACGAGTGTAAAGGGCTACGGAGATCAATGGGGTGAGATTTGATCTGCTGCTGATTCTCATGTCCAGTACCCAGGCTGTTTTCACTCTCCCTTAAAACTAAGATGCATTATCTTTAGACACTAAGAGAAATCTTACAACCCACCAACTAGATTGGGCTTTTCCTCAGTCACGCATTTCCAAGCGTATGGTTGTAGGTCATTGGTGGACCTTTCCACCACATCATTGTGTGCTTGACCAATCTTAGCCGGTGACCTGCCCTTTACATTGGACCGCAGCTTTAATTGTAAGGATTATGTTTTGCTGTGAAAGTGCAACAATGGGGTCTTTCTGGGGACTGGCTTAACCCCAGCAGAGAGATTTCCTGAGACCTCAATTAAACCTCTGTGTCCCTTGTTGCTCCCTGGCGAGGTTTACCTTTTGATTTTCAATTGCAATTTGCAACACCATTCTGACTTTATTGCATAAAAAAAGCCCTAGCTGGCCACACATACTGTTGGATAACCCAACTGTGATTTTAAATGGCTGGTTTTTATGTTGAGAATGTTTTTCTTGTGGTTGGGAGAGTGATGGGAAATCAATACTGTATATCAGATCAAAGTAGGTTCTGCTGACACTGCGTTCTTTCCCTGTTTGTCTTAATGCATATTAAAGGGTGTGTCTATTAGACCACTCGAAGTGAGTGGATGCCCAGTGAATTGAAATATTCTCTCAGCGGGCGCCACCCCCCATGAAACGAGGCCACCATCAACCATCTGTTTAGATCCACTCCTTCGAACTAGTCAGACTCACTCACACACAGAGATAACAGACACAGATAAGCCCAGATAATACACATAGATACCGTATTTTACCCAAGGGTTTCTTTTCATGCCTCTGTCTGTACGGTGAAAAGCCAGTGAAGCTTTCTTTAGATGTTTGTGTGTTTAACTTTGGAGGAGAGCGAGAGAGAGCGAGGGTGCTGTAGTGTAGCTGCAGCTCTGTTGTGGTGCGGCCATCCCAGAGCTGCAGGGAGATGACAGTGCAGATGGTTTAATAGAGATTATCTCAGCAGGGGGAAGTGTTTGAGCTGGGAACCACACAAGGGGAGTCCTCTCCACACCACAGCGGGGAAGAACCCAATCAGAGCTGCAGATCAGGACACTCAGCCGTACTGGGAGACGACTGGAGGGACTGTTGGCAAGGGGGACTTAGAGGTCATGCAGGAGAGAGGATAAAGGGTCTCTGAGTCAGGGAACAATAATGTAGACTGTGGGGATCCAACTGATCATCCAGTCAAATACTGTTGAAAGACTATAGCCTAGGAAGAGTTTGTCCCATCTGTGTTTGCAAACTACAGCATACAATGCCTTCGGAAAGTATTCAGACCCCTTGACTTTTTCCACGTTGTTACGTTACAGCCTTATTCTAAAATGGATTAAAACAAAACAAATTCCTCAGCAATCTACACACAATACCCCATAATGACAAAGCGAAAACAGGTTTTTAGATTTTTTTTGCAAAATAATCACAAATAAAAAACAGAAATACCTTATTTGCATAAGTATACAGACCCTTTGCTATGAGACTAGAAATTGAGATCGGGTGCATCCTGTTTCCATTGACCATCCTTGATGTTTCTACAACTTGATTGGAGTCCACCTGTGGTAATTCAATTGATTGGACATGATTTGGAAAGGCGTACACACCTGTCTATATAAGGTCCCACAGTTGACAGTGCATGTCAAAGCAAAAACCAAGCCATGAGGTCGAACGAATTGTCCCTAGAGCGCCGAGACAGGATTGTGTCGAGACACAGATCTGGGGAAGGGTACCAAAACATTTCTGCAGCATTGAAGGTCCCCAAGAACACAGCAGCCTCCATCATTCTTAAATGGAAGAAGTTTGGAACCACCAAGACTCTTCCTAGAGCTGGCCGCCCGGCCAAACTGAGCAATCGGGGGAGAAGGGCCTTGGTCAGGGAGGTGACCAAGAACCCGATGGTCGTTCTGACAGAGCTCTAGAGTTCCTCTGTGGAGATAGGAGAACCTTCCAGAAGGACAACCATCTCTGCAGCACTCCACTAATCAGGCCTTTTATGGTATAGTGGCCAGACAGAAGCCACTCCTCACTCAGTAAAAGGCACATGACAGCCCGCTTGGAGTTTGCCAAAAGGCACCTAAAGACTCTCAGACAATGAGAAACAAGATTTTCTGGTCAGAGTAAACCAAGATTGAACTCTTTGGCCTGAATGCCAAGCGTCACGTCTGGAGGGAACTTGGCACCATCCGTACGGTGAAGCATGGTGGTGGCAGCATCATGCTGTGGGGATGTTTTTCAGCGGCAGGGACTGGGAGACTAGTCAGGATCAAGGCAAAGATAAACGGAGCAAAGTACAGAGAGATCCTTGATGAATACCTGCTCCAGAGCGCTCAGGACCTCAGACTGGGGCAAAGGTTCACCTTCCAACAGGACAACGACCCTAAGCACACAGCCAAGACAACGCAGGAGTGGCTTGGGGACAAGTCTCTGAATGTCCTTGAGTGGCCTAGCTGGAGCCCGGACTTGAATCGGATCGAACATCTCTGGAGAGACCTGAAAATAGGTGTGCAGCAATGCTCCCCATCCAACCTGACAGAGCTTGAGAGGATCTGCAGAGAAGAATGGGAGAAACTCCCCAAATACAGGTGTGCCAAGCTTGTAGCGTCAAACCCAAGAAGACTCTAGGCTGTAATCGCTGCCAAAGGTGCTTCAACAAAGTACTGAGTAAAGGGTCTGAATACTTATGGAAATGAGATTTTTATTTGTAATACATTTGCAAACGTTTCTAAAAACCTGTTTTTGCTTTGTCATTATGGGGTATTGTGTGAAGATTGATGAGGGGGGGAAAAAACAATTTAATCAATTTTAGAATAAGGCTGTAACGTAACAAAATGTGGGAAAAGTCAAGGGGTCTGAATACTTTGCGAATGCACTGTATTGCTTCCACTCAAGCAGATTGTGCAGTTGTTAACCTGTTTTTTGTGAGGTGTGCTGGTGCTACTGTGACATTACCATAAAGAGTGTCAGTTAGCTGCACGAGAAAAACGGCTAACGCCATCAAATGTGCTTAAGGATCTCTTTGGCAGCTGGCACCGCAGAACTCAATGTGGCTTGTGTGCCTGTGATTTTTAACCGAGGTAAAATATGGTTTAATCATTGCCTTCACTCTGTCCATTTAGCTCAGTTTTTCCTCAGTCTTTTTGCTTATAGACTATGTAGACAATCATCATTTGAGAAGATATTTCACTCATTGGTTTTGAGAAAACAATACAAGAAGGGAGTAGTGTAGCCCATTGCTTTCTATTACTTTTAATGGCATTGTCTGTGTCAATTGTTTATTCTTTCCTTCTTTTCTCAGAGGAGTAAGATAAAATAGATTTATTTGGCTGTCTAACACTGGCATTGTTAGTCCCTGCCTCGTGTTTGAGGAGAAAATCTACATGCTGAGTACAATATTGTTTTCTGTTTTGAAAAGCTGGTTATCTGGTACAAGGACATTGCAGAATGATGTAAGGGTCTTGCTCCGTGGTGGCTGAACGCTAGCGAACGTGATTCTCATGAAATTAATCCGGCGCTTAAACGGGACACTTTTTTCAGTAGACTTTTACATTCAGACCCTGTGACCTTGGGCTGATTGCTTGTATGGCTGTGTGTTGGTGTATTTGTCTGGGCCTGCTGGTCAGGCTGACCGGACCCAGACTCCTATTGAAAGAATGACCCAGCGAGGTCATCATGCTCCATGTCAGCTTCCTGGGGACCAGCTACTGGACGTTCAACTGTTTGCGCCCTTCTCCAAAGATGGGAAATAACACTGTGACATGGAGCATATTTTTGAAAGGTCCCCTTTGTTGATGTATTATTTATTTTATTCTTCATAAGGTCCATCGTCATAATTTAGTGAGACTGTGTTCTCTGTGCGATATGGCACCCCCTTCTCCCCATCCCCTACCAAAAGTTATAACGATGGGGAGAGTGAAATAGCTGAGGTCCTATTAAACCACAGGCAAATTATTGTTTCTCATTTCCTTCCAGATATGTCCCCTGCCTGTCATAAATCTTCACTTTGCAGTGTTGCTCGTTATTTTTACCTAGGTGTATAATGGTTTATTTTGAGGAGGCGGACTGCATATTAGAGATTTTAATCAGGCAAACCAACTGGAAGGCAACTGCACCCCAGGTCCCCATATGAAGTCATAATGGTTCAGTGTAGCAAATGAATGCTATTCTCATCATTGTTTACTTTGACAACTGACAATTCTTCCCAATTTACTGTGGCTACCCAAATAGAGGCTGCTGCCACAAATGTGCTCGCAACAGTTTTTCGGGAGGTCTGGTTAAGCTAAATCCATATTTCTGGGAAGTTGTGACTGATAAGTAGGGAATAGTTTTAAATGTTGGCTAAGAGTTTAGCTCATTGTTTAGTCCTTGGTATCCTCTCATAGTGAATTGTGAGATCCAGTGTGAAGGCAGATCTTTTGTTGATTGATTGTTCTGTTGAACTAAGAATGACCTTCACAGTTCACACCCAAGTTCAATATTTGTTTTCTCTGATGTTATGTCTGTTCAGTCATTGTTGTACGCTACAACATTCTCTGATCGACTTCAAAGGCTTGAAACTCTGAACATTTTAGTTATAATTTTTTTATTTCACCTTTATTTAACCAGGTAAGCCAGTTGAGAACAAGTTCTCATTTACAACTGCGACCTGGCCAAGATAAAGCAAAGCAGTGCGATAAAAACAACAACACAGAGTTACATATGGGGTAAAACAAAACTTAAAGTAAAAAATACAACAGAAAATATATATACAGTGTGTGCAAATGTAGCAAGTTATGGAGGTAAGGCAATAAATAGGCCATAGTGCAAAATAGTTACAATTTCGTATTAACACTGGAATGATAGATGTGCAAAAGATGATGTGCAAATAGAGATACTGGGGTGCAAAATAACAATATGGGGATGAGTTAGTTGGGTGGGCTAATTTCAGAATGGCTGTGTACAGGTGCAGTGATCGGTAAGCTGCTCTGACAACTGACGCTTAAAGTTAGTGAGGGAGATAAGAGTCTCCAGCTTCAGAGATTTTTAAAGTTCGTTCCAGTCATTGGCAGCAGAGGAATAGAAGGAATAGCGGCCAAAGGAGGTGTTGGCTTTGGGGATGACCAGTGAGATATACCTGCTGGAGCGCATACTACGGGTGGGTGTTGCTATGGTGACCAGTGAGCTAAGGTAAGCTGGGGATTTGCCTAGCAGTGATTTATAGATGACCTGGAGCCAGTGGGTTTGGCGACGAATATGTAGTGAGGGCCAGCCAACAAGTGTGTACAGGTCACAATGGTGGGTAGGATATGGGGCTTTGGTGATAAAACGGATGGCACTGTGATAGACTACATCCAATTAGCTGAGTAGAGTGTTGGAGGCTATTTTGTAAATGACATCGCCGAAGTCAAGGATCGGTAGGATAGTCAGTTTTACGAGGGCATGTTTGGCAGCATGAGTGAAGGAGGCTTTGTTGCGAAATAGGAAGCCGATTCTAGATTTAACTTTGGATTGGAGATGCTTAATGTGAGTCTGGAAGGAGAGTTTACAGTCTAACCAGACACCTAGGTATTTGTAGTTGTCCACATACTCTAGGTCAGACCCGCCGAGAGTAGTGATTCTAGTCGGGTGGGCGGGTGCAAGCAGCGTTCGGTTGAAGAGCATGCATTTAGTTTTACTAGTGTTTAAGAGCAGTTGGAGGCTACGGAAGTAGTGTTGTATGGCGTTGAAGCTCGTTTGGAGGTTTGTTAACACAGTGTCCAATGACGGGCCAGATGTATACAAAATGGTGTCGTCCGCATAGAGGTGGATCCGAGCTTCACCAGCAGCAAGAGCAACATCATTGATATACACAGAGAATAGAGTCGGCCCGAGAATTGAACCCTGTGGCACCCCCATAGAGACGGCCAGAGGTCCAGACAACAGGCCCTCCGATTTGACACATTGAACTATATCTGAGAAGTAGTTGGTGAACCAGGTGAGGCAGTCATTAGAGAAACCAAGGCTATTTAGTCTGCCAATAAGAATGCGGTGGTTGACAGAGTCGAAAGCCTTGGCCAGGTCGATGAAGAGGGCTGCGCAGTACTGTCTTTTATCGATCGCGGTTATAATATCGTTTAGGACCTTGAGCGTGGCTGAGGTGCACCCATGACCAGCTCGGAAACCGGATTGCATAGCGGAGAAGGTACGGTGGGATTCGAAATGGTCGGTGATCTGTTTGTTAACTTGGCTTTCAAATACTTTCGAAAGGCAGGGCAGGATGGATATAGGTCTGTAACAGTTTGGATCTAGAGTGTCACCCCCTTTGAAGAGGGGGATGACCACGGCAGCTTTCCAATCTCTGGGGATCTCAGACGTTATGAAAGAGAGGTTGAACAGGCTAGAAATAGGGGTTGCGACAATTTCGGCGGCTAATTTTAGAAAGAAAGGGTCCAGATTGTCTAGCCCAGCTGATTTTGTAGGGGTCCAGATTTTTCAGCTCTTTCAGAACAACAGCTGTCTGAATTTGTGTGAAGGAGAAGCAGGGGGGGCATGGGCAAGTTGCTTAGGGTGCAGAGCTGGTGGCCGGGGTAGTGGTAGCCAGGTGGAAAGCATGGCCAGGCGTAGCAAAATGCTTGTTGAAATTCTCAATTATTGTAGATTTATCGGTGGTGACAGTGTTTCCTAGCCTCAGTGCAGTGGGCAGTTGGGAGGAGGTGCTCTCAATTTCCATAGACTTTGCAGTGTCCCAATACTTTTTGGAGTTAGTGCTACAGGATGCAAATTTCTGTTTGAATAAGCTAGCCTTTGCTTTCCTAACTGATTGTGTATATTGGTTCCTGACTTCCCTGAAAAGTTGCATATCGCGGGGGCTGTTCGATGCTAATGCAGTACGCCACAGGATGTTTTTGTGCTGGTCAAGGGCAATCAAGTCTGAGGAGAACCAAGGGCTATATCTGTTCTTAGTTCTGAATTTTTTGAATGAGGCATGCTTATTTAAGATTGAGATGAAAGCACTTTTAAAGATCAACCAGGCATCCTCTACTGACGGAATTAGGTCAATATCCATCCAGGATACCCGGGCCAGGTCAATTAGAAAGGCCTGCTCGCTAAAGTGTTTTAGGGAGCATTTGACATTGATGAGGGGTGGTCGTTTGACCGCGGACCCATTACGGACGCAGGCAATAAGGCAGTGATCGCTGAGATCCTGGTTGAAGACAGCGGAGGTGTATTTAGAGGGTACATTTGTTAGGATGATATCTATGAGGGTGCCCATGTTTACAGATTTAGGGTTGTACCTGGTAGGTTCGTTGATAATTTGTGTGAGATTGAGGGCATCTAGATTAGATTGTAGGTTGGCCGGGGTGTTAAGCATATCCCAGTTTAGGTCACCAAGCAGTACGAACTCTGAGGATAGATGGGGGGCAATCAGTTCACATATGGTGTCCAGGGCACAGCTCGGGGCTGAGGGGGGTCTGTAGCAAGCGGCAACAGTGAGAGACTTATTTCTGGAAAGGTGGATTTTTAGAAGTAGAAGCTCAAACTGTTGGATAGTACGATAGAGGTCTGCAGGCTATCTCTACAGTAGATTCCAACCCCACCCCCTTTGGCAGTTTTATCGAGATGGAAAATGTTGTAGTTGGGGATGGACATTTCAGAATTTTTGGTGGCCTTCCTAAGCCAGGATTCAGACACTGCTAGGACATCAGGGTTGGCGGAGTGTGCTAACGCAGTGAATAACTCAAACTTAGGAAGGATGCTTCGGATGTTAACGTGCAAGAAACCAATGCTTTTACGGTTACGGAAGTCAACAAATGATAACGCCTGGGGAGTAGGAGTGATACTGGGGGCTACAGACTCCCGAGTGTGCCACTAGAGATCCTGGTTCGAATCCAGGCTCTGTCGTAGCCGGCCGCGACCGGGAGACCCATGGGGTGGCGCACAATTGGCCCAGCGTCGTCCAGGGTAGGGGAGGGAATGGCCGGCAGGGATGTAGCTCAGTTGGTAGAGCATGGCGTTTGCAATGCCAGGGTTGTGGCCTGGGTTGTGGGTTCGATTCCCACGGGGGGCTAGTATGAAAAAAAATTAAGCAATAAATAAATAATGTATGCACTAACTAACTATAAATCGCTCTGGATAAGAGCATCTGCTAAATGACTAAAATGTAAAATATAAATGTACAGGGCCTGGGTTAACCTCTACATCACCAGAGGAGGAGTAGAATAAGGATACGGCTGAAGGCTTTAAGTACTGGTCTTCTAGTGTGTTGGGTACAGAGAAAAAAAGGGGCAGGTTTCCGGTCGTTGTAGAATAGATTCAGGGCATTATGTACAGAAAAGGATATGAGTACATTGGAGGTAAACCTAAGCGTTGGGTAACGATGAAAGAGAGCATCACTGGAGGCACCGATTGAGTCGGTCTCCGCGTGTGTGAGGCGTGGGACAAAGGAGCTATCTATGGCAGGTAAGAGGGGTTTTGAAGCTAGGATAAACGGAGTAATCCAGTCTTAATTGTCTGTTCTATTACAGGCGACGTTAATGCAAAGAAAAAGGATGACCTTAAGTACAGTATAGAGTTGATCATCCTCATTACTTCATAGTCTCTTTCTTTCTGTTTCAGTGATGGTTTGGTGATATCACTGAAGTTACTAACGCTTAACTTACTAACGCTCACCATTAGTAATCTATTACTCTTTATCTCTAATGTTTAAACTTGGTCCAATGTAAATGTGACACAGGAAAAAATTCCATTGCGAAATAAGCTTTTTAGCCTATTAATTGATGGAAATACCAGTCGATGTACATACATTTGACTGGTCATGCTTATCGGTCAATAGGTTAATTTGCTTAATTTAGTGGAATTAAATTGGTGCGTGCATACAGTATATTGGTTATGTATCTTATCACACGCATACAGCATACAGATACAGAGCCTTTGAGTGAAAAATCTGTCAGACAGCATAAGAGCTGCTGCTGCAGCATCTTGTGGTGCTTTCAAATCATGACGTCGTGATCTTCAGGGCTTCATCAGCGCTTCACACACTACTTTGCAATGAGCTGGAGGCAGTACGCATTTTGAAAACATATACTTAATTGTTTGAAACATGAACGTTTTAATACATACTGTATTATGAGGCATGTCTTCAGCTTATTAGATCTCCTCTCTTTCAAAATGTCTAACGGCTATTTTCATCTCTGTCATATGGAAACCGCTTGCATGTGCAGTGCCCTTTTGACAAGTGTTTTCTGCTAATTACATTATGGAACCAATATTCACACATAGCCTGCTGCCTTGTGCACATTGCTGCGCTTATAATGTGAATAAATAATAGTTTATCAACATTCTATGGCTACAAAGCACAGGGAGGAAGGTGAGCCATGGTTGGCTTCGATGCAGTAGCGTAGTCTGTGTATTTTTAATTTTAATTTTGTTAATTTTTTGATGTTTTAAAAAAAAAAAAAATTGGGGGGGGGGGGATTTTACCCCCTTTTTCTCCCCAATTTTGTGGTATCCAATTGGTAGTTACAGTCTTGTCCCATCGCTGCAACTCCCGTACGGACACAGGAGAGACGAAGGTCGAGAGTCATGCGTCCTCCGAAACACAACCCAACCGAGCCGCGCTGCTTCTTGACACAGTGCCCGCTTAACCCGCACCAATGTGTTGGAGGAAACACCGTACACCTGGCGACCGAGTCAGCGTGCACTGTGTCAAGAAGCAGCGCGGTTCAGTTGGGTTGTGTAGAATACACGGACTACGCTATTGCACACCACTGCATCGAAGCCAACCATGGCTCACCTTCCTCCCTGCGCTTTGTAGCCATAGAACACATCCACATTTCAGCAAGAGGAGGTGATATCGTACGTAAACTAAAACAGAGGCATTCTGGCAGTACTCCTTAGACACTGTGGATCCAAAGGGGCTAAACAATGAGTCGCTAGTGCGCGATGGGACAAGAACATCCCTGCCGGCCAAACCCTCACCTACCCTGGACGACGCTGGGTCAATTGTGCGCCGCCCCATGGGTCTCTCGGTCGCGGCCGGCTGCGACAGAGCCTGGACTCGAACCAGGATCTCTAGTGGCACAGCTTGAACCAGGATCTCTAGTGGCACAGCTTGAACCAGGATCTCTAGTGCCACACTTGTAATTGCCGTTGGGTAGACCTGGTAGCCAAGTGTCATGCTTCTTCTGTGTGTAATGGAATTGGCTATGTTGCGCGCACAGCGAAAACAAAAGCAAGGGGGCAATGCTGTGAACTCTCGTAGATTTTGATCACTTTTGAGAATGTTCCAGTGTTTCAATACAATGGATTTGACGCGACCGGTACATGGGCTGTACTCCGTGGAAAAACACATGTGGGCGCATTTTGTCCTGGTTTCTATTAGTGCCAGTGAGTAGGCTTTGACGTTCAGTCTCTCTAGCACGGGTATAGGCCTGTTCAATGACACCCTTATCATACCCACTTTGCAGGAACCTAGCTTTGCGCTCAAAATCTATGTTTGGACTACAGTTAGGAATTGACCCACCAGTGTGTTCTGCTTAAGGTGTACCGGGTGGTTACTGTATGCGCATAAAAGTGTATTCCTACTCTGCGGCTTGCGGAAGTTAGTAGACTCCAACTTGTTTTCTTTATTTTTGTGGATTGTAAGATCCAAGAAGTCTATTTTCTCCCGACTTCTCTCTGCTGTGAATTTGAGATTGGGGTCAGATAAATTAATAAAATGAACTCTGAGAGGAGAGCGTCAGTACCATCCATACCAGTAGGATGTCGTCTATGTATCTTTTCCAAAGGGCGACATTCTGGAAATATGTTTTTTTCTGGACATCATAAATGAAGGTCTCCTCCCAGTGTCCCATAAAGACATTTGCATAGTTAGGCGCGAATGCAGCGCCCATCGCTGTACCCTGAATCTGTTTGTAGAAACTGCCCGCATATTGGAAGTAATTTATTGTGAGGGCTTTTTCAATGAGAGACAGAATAAAGTTAGACGGAGGTAAGTAAGAGACCCTCCAGTCTAGTGTTGAGATAGCGAGAGAGCGCTCATAGGCCTGCGTCATGTTGAATATTAGTGTAGAGAGACTGAACGTCAAGTGTAACCAAGATGCCTTTGGTGTCGCATCTATAGTTATTGATGATCTTAAGCACATCCATGGTATCTCCTAAAAAGGCTGGCAATGCTGGCACAAATTTAGAGATGAAGAAATCAACATACTGAGATAGGGATTCAATAGGGCTACTGTTATGACACAATGGGACGTAAAGGGTTTTTTCCATACTTTTATGTATTTTCGGTAAGCCATAATAAACTGGACAGGCTGGGTGTGGCCTAGTGAGAAAGTCCTTCTCAGTTTCTGTTATCCAACCCTCTGAAAGAGCATTATCAATGACACTATCAATATCCTTTTTTATTCTATCTGGGGTTGGAACAGAGGGACATAGAACTTAGTGTCAGAGAGTTGAGCATAGACCTGACTATCATCTACCTAATTAACAGTAAAAGAAACGTCAGTCACCTGTCTGCATCCTGTACAATATATTTTTTATTGCTCACTTTAATCCATCTCTGCCTTTTTTTTGTTGAGTGCTCCAACTTCATTTTACCTCTAATTAGTTATTTTGGAAGTTTTTCTTGGTAAGCCCTTCTCATAGTTATTCTAACATGTTCAAAGTGCACATCAGAAGTCGGTAAGAAGGACCGCATATCGTTGCATCCTCGACTTGCATGTTCTTCTAAATGTGATTTCTGTCATTCTGAGCACTGTGGGTAGACGCTCTAATCAGGTTACACACCCATTGCATATGGGTCCAGTCAATTTCTCAAATGGGCATACATTTGAGACCTCAGTGGGCCACACCATTTAGTCTCAAATAGACTCACACAAGTAGTACACCGCAATCACCTGCTTAATCATGCTGTAAATGGTTCTTAATAGTTGAGCGATTGCCTACACATGGATTCTCTATCAGACTGTCCTGAGACTGTATGCTGACCTAGGAATACTGGCGGATTGTGAAAGTCTTGGCCTGACAAACACTAGTTGGCCATGACAAGCCCAGCCAGTGTGATATATTAGTACTGCAGTGAAATAAATAAAGATGTGTGTGTATATATGTGTGCTTTAGTCTTCATGTGGGCTAGCCCTACAGCAGTGTGTACGTTTTAAATACCACAGGTCAAACTCTAGCTTTTCTGCCTAATGTCATTTTACTGACGTCTGCTTCAACTTCCTTCATTAGTGCTCTGTTATCACTCTGTCTCAGTAGGAGATGAAGAGGAATTGGGCACAACTGCATTACTGTAGTGTTGTTGAGCAGTTCTGATGTGTTAAATAATCACAGAATCACAGGCAGGCAGCAGAGGACAGGTGGCAAAATACCCCATCTACACTTCCCTCAACCCCACCCATTTACACCTACCTCCCCCTCCTCCCTCCTCCATCTCCCATCCCATCCTCTGGCTGCTGTCATCCTTCCTCTCATTACAGTCATCTTTAATTGCGTAGAGACTAGATGGTTGTCTCCTGAGTCATCTACCTAATTAACAGTAAAAGTGTCTGCGTTGAGTGTATCTCACTTCCACCGAGAGCGGGCTGTGTATGAGAAAGATGAGTGTTGAGGTTGTTCCTATTCTTTTCACACATCTCACAGTGATTGTAGCCATGAGTTAACCATTCGGCTTATACTTCTGGACATCAGCTTGACCTTGGTGAGTGTGAAGCTAATGGAATCAAGACATTTGTTCCTTATAGTCTTGTCAAAGTTGCAATTTGCTAATTTTATTTTTCTTCTGTTTTACTGCTTGAAGAGCATTGTAAGGTCATATTTAGTAAGCTCACTTCTGGTAATAGTTCTTGTGTACTGGGTGCGTCATTGAGTGTTTGTGGGACAGCTGGAACACGTGGCGGTCCAGTGGGAACCCTGTATGTCAGGCTACTTGGGTCCACACACCTCTGTATATAGATCCTGTCAGATACACTGACCCATTCTATCTGACAGGTTTCCAACCTGTCCATAGCCTCAGCCTGGCTCACTGACTTCCTGAAGCCTCCTCCCTAGGTGGCCTTTCACACACAAGCCATGTCCACGGAGAGAGACACAGCGTTATTTATTCATCTCTGGTGGTTTTAGTTCCCTGTTTATTTTGGAAGTGTTTAGTTCAGTTTACGCTTGCTTGATAGTGAACTCGGGGCCTGCAGGGCCGGTGATGCATCCACAGTTGATGCAGAGGAGATCTGACAGTTATGAGTCTATGGCTGTTCGTCACACAGGGGGATGGCAAGGCTGCTGCTACCACAAGATAAGCTCTCCTTTATACCCAATACAGCCTCTGTCTCTCTGTGTCCCCTACACTCACTGAGGGGAAAATAATGAATGAGCCCAGGCCTAACATCCCTTCAAGTAATTTATGTATTTTGTGTTTTATACAGCAGAATTGCATTTTTGTGGGAGGGGGGGATCAGAACAAGTTGTTTGATGCAGTTCTAGGAATGTATTCTTCTGAAGACTGCAGGAGTTGGGGCTCACACACATCGCACCGAATGTGGATCTAGCATTCGTCTGCCGATTTGTTCAGCACGCTGTGTTTTAGGGACCACCCGCTGTAGACGTCGGACTGCCTACATTTTTTATGCGATTCTACATGTAAAATCTTGGTTGACCGAAAGTCGTCTGTTCTTTCGACCAATCGATTGCTCAACATTTTTAAATGTGTATTCTTCCATATATAGGCACCCTATGTGTTTTAATAAAATCAACTATGTGCATTGAGCTTGTCTGATGCTTTAAGCTTACGGTTTGATTCCTCAAGAGGGCGCCAGAGATCTAGATAACCAGAAGAAAAAAACCTGACACATCTATACTCTTCCCGCTCCTGCTGTCTTTCGCAGATTCAGCCATTACTCTCCTGAAGTTGCCGGTAATAGGAGTAGGCAACCTTTCTGTGGAATGCCAATTTATCTTACCATTTCTACCGATCTGCGTGCCAGTTATGGTTTTCATATGCACATTTTCGTGAAGGTTTCATTTAATTTATAATAACGTCTTCATATCTCAATCATTCGTCATGTGGTTTATTAAAATTCTACCAAATCTCAATGAAAATTATACTTTTTAGGTTGGTCACTTCTTTTGCCATTGCCAGCTATGCAAAAATAGCCTATATAAAGCCAACAAATAAATACGTTGCAGCCTGCACGTAGAAAATATCCTGATTTTAAAAAAATAAAATAAATCCTATAAATCACATTGGCTACACATGGCCTGTCTGCAATGAACTTGAAACATTGTATCAACTATTAACTTGGGTCCAGCCCAAAGCTTGTGCTAGCGAACTTGCAACATTGTATAAAATATTCTGGGCCCTCAGTTTCCTGTGCTAGTGAGGTCGGGACAGACACAGCTGTAGGATATTTGCGAAAGGGATAAGAAGCAGTGCTTGCCTTGGGCAGGAGCTCACCGGAGCCGAGTACCAGCACCTCAAATCTTCTACTGCTTGAGCTCCTGTTCCTCTTATAGAATATTAGCTCAAAAGTATTGTGGAGCTCCTCCACCTAAATATAAACAGTACCCAAAATGAGTACTGGAACCTATTTCAGTCCAAGTCAAGCACTGATAAGAAGCCTATTTTATGACGTTTCCACTGGATCAGAGCATGACATTATTCCCTTTCACGCCGAGTGGTTATCAAAAGGGAGAGAGCTGGAAAGATTTTTCAAATACATTGAGGAACTATTGTAATTCTCAGTGGATGTAAAAACAGACTTTGTTTGCTTGCTGTTTGAGGTGAAGAAAACATTACTTTGAGAAGCTCCACAGGTCATTAGTGGTGGTGCATTAAGCCAATCAGAAATGCTATCAGATCCCCAAATGGGCACATTTATATGCCTACATTTGCGCGCAGGCCAGGTAGCCTATAGGCCTACTTCTATGCGTGCACGTCCTTACTCAACATTGACAGGAGCGCTCCGAACAAAAGACCGTGACTAAATTGACAGAACTCGTAAATGGAATTAAATAATCCAAAACTTGTTTCTCACAATTGTAGCGTAGGTTGTGCACTCTGCAAACAATGTCTCCACTCCGACAATGAGAACAGGAAGACTGGAATCATGTTGAATGCATTAAACGAAATGACCGTAACCAAAGTAACAAACATTGTAGATTAGAAATTATAGGAATGAACGGTAAATGTACTACTGGTGATATACAGTGCATTCAGAAAGTATTCAGACCCCTTCCCTTTTTCCACCTTTTATGTTAGACTTATTTTAAAATGGATTAAATTAATATTTTCCCTCATCAATCTGCGCACAATACCCCATAATGACAAAGCAAAAACAGTTATTTAGAAATTTTTGCAAAGTTATTAAAAATAAAAATAGATACTTATTTACATAAGTATTCAGACACTTTGCTATGAGAGGCGAAATTGAGCTCAGGTGCATCCTGTTTCCATTGATCATCCTTGAGATGTTTCTACAACTTGATTGGAGTCCACCTGGGGTAAATTCAATTGATTGGACATGATTTGGAAAGGCACACACCTGTCTATATAAGGTCCCACAGTTGACAGTGCATGTCAGAGCAAAAACCAAGCTATGAGGTCGAAGGAATTGTCCGTAGAGCTCAGAGACAGGATTGTGTCGAGGCACAGATCTGGGGAAGGGTACCAAAACATTTCTGCAGCATTGAAGGTCCCCAAGAACACAGTGGTCTCCATCATTCTTAAATGGGAGAAGTTTGGAACCACCAAGACCCTTCCTAGAGCTGGCCGCCCGGCCAAACCTGAGCAGTCGGGGGAGAAGGGCCTTGATCAGGGAGGTGACCAAGAACCCGATGGTCACTCTGACAGAGCTCCAGAGTTCCTCTGTGTAGATGGGAGAACCTTCCAGAAGGACATCAATCTCCCCCCCCCACCCCCAATCAGGCCTTTATGGTAGAGTGGCCAGACGGAAGCCACTCCTCAGTAAAAGGCACAGCCCGCTTGGAGTTTGCCAAAAGGTACCTAAAGGACTCTGACCATGAGAAACAAGATTCTGTGGGGATGTTTTACAGTGGCAGGGACTGGGAGACTAGTCAGGATCGAGGGAAAGATGAACGGAGCAAAGTACAGAGAGATCCTTGATGAAAACCTGCTCCAGAGCGCTCAGGACCTCAGACTGGGGCGAAGGTTCACCTTTCAACAGGACAACAACCCTAAGCACACAGCCAAAACAACGCAGGAGTCACTTCGGCACAAGTCTCTGAATGTCCTTGAGTGGCCCAGCCAGAGCCCAGACTTGAACCTGATTGAACATCTCTGGAGGACCTGAAAATAGGTGTGCAGCAACGCTCCCCATCCAACCTGACAGAGCTTGAGAGGATCTGCAGAGAAGAATGGGAGAAAATTCCCAAATACAGGTGTGCCAAGAAGACTCGAGGCTATAATCGCTGCCAAAGGTGCTTCAACAAAGTACTGAGTAAAGGGTCTGAATACTTATGTAAATGATATATTTCAGTTTTTTATTTGTAATAAATTTGCAAACATCTCTAAAAACCTGTTTTTGCTTTATCATTATGGGGTATTGTGTGTAGATTGATGAGGGGGGAGAAAACAATTTAATCCACTTTAGAATAAGGCTGTAACGTAACAAAATGTTGAAAAAGTTAAGGGGTCTGAATAATTTCCGAATGCACTGTATGTAATGGGGAATACAGGATGTACCGCCCCCACCTACCATCAACCAATCATGTCAATGCAGCGCTATACAGAGCCCTTCGCATTGTTAAACAATTTGGGAGGCGCATGGCGATGTGGTACAGAGCTCGATTTGGCCTCTGCATGCCTCTGGAGGCTCTGCAATTGTGTCACACACTCCATATGGAGCCTCCTACATTTTCAAATTAAGCATACGTTGGCTTTTAGTCTTGGCCTCGGCAATGGATTAGTTCACTGAGATGGGCGCATATAAATAAATAAATAAATAAATAAATAAATATATATATATATATATTTGTTACTGCTCTACTAAAACAATCTCGGTCGACCAACAGCCTAACGACCGAACAGTCGACTAATTGTGGTCAGAGGTGCTAAGCACTCTCGGCCAGCAAAAGCTATTGACGTGTCTGAGCCCTTAGTTTCAGTTTTGAAGATTGTGTGTGTGCACGTCTACGGTGACACCAATAGGAAACGTGCTTCTGATTGAAAACTTTAGGCTCACCTCAATCAAATTGTTGTAACTGAATATCTACAGTAAAAAAAAATTGTATTTATGTTCGTCAAGAATGCAGGTATGAACTGTCATTTTCTAATCAGAAGAAAAAAGAATGTTCATTATGTGAATTTTTTTTAACTTGATACATTTTAATTCAAACATTCCTCCTCGCTGCAAATACCGAATGGTGTTTATGATGTATGCCTCTTAACACTGAAATAAGCCCCCCTGGTCCATGCAGTAGAAATATCCTAATCCTCCTACTCTATGTTAGTACCCTACTACCCTTGTTGAATATGTGATCATACAAGAGCTTGAGACACATTTGTGACAGTCTGTAGTGTTCCTCTGCACACATATTATAATAGAGAGGCCTAATGTTTGTATCCCTAAATCAGTTAATTCAATTTGTCTCAATAAATTGACTGAGGCAAAATATAGCCTTGTTTCTTAATTGCTTTCATATTTTCATTAGAGCCAGGGCTGGGTATTGGTTGTTTAGGAAATCCGGCAAGGCAATCTATTCTATTTAAGCATCAATTTATTTGTTAATGAATGTAGTTTTTTAAATTATGGCTGCTTGATAGTAATGCATTTTGGTGATTAATGATGCCGGAGGTAGACTCTCTCATCCTGACAGACACAAAGTGCCAGAACGGTTGAGAGGACATGTTGCTGCTGCCCCATAGGCCCTCCTCTTTCCTTCTCATATAAATTGCCCCTCCTTTTAATCTCACTCTCTTCTGCCTTCTCATCTCATTTCTCTCCTTGTTCCACTTGCTCTCACCATGTTCAATTAATCAATTGACTTATCACCATCAGTATGGGTTTATACATCTCTCATGGGCTTTTATGGCCTATTTTATATATACAATGTATAGGTTACCCACCAAAACCCTTGAGTCGTTTATCATACATATTTCTTGTTATACATGTTCTTCCTCTTGATATTAACACATTCTCTAACCTACCACCAGGAAATACTGGTATTTTCATCTGTTTTGCGTTGTACCAGCCAAACCATTGTCCACTTTTGAGCCATCTTTTGGGCCTGTTTTGTGCCCGTGTCTGGCTGTATCGACTTCCTCTGTTCGCCATTCTTCTCAGCTAATGTCATTGACTGAGCATTAATGTGAGGAACTGCAGATTTTGTCTCATCCGTACCGCAGACGATTGATAGATGCACTTTTGGCTTTATCTCAGTTTGAAGTTGGGAACAAATTATGTTTTTATTTTTTCACATTCACAATACATCCTATTGAGGCTCATCATCAGTGTCACTTATGAGTGTGAGGCAAAGCGACAGCCCAGCGATGGACAGCCTTGGCAGAGCCCGCTTAGATCACTGAGATCAGTGGGTCCGTGCTGTCGGTAGTGGATTAGAGTTTCTGTGTTCGCCACCATACCTTCACACTCCTCCTGTTGCTGTAGAATGTCCCTCCACTGAGTACCAGTGGCCAGCTGGGAGAGACGCTGTCGCACCCATCAGTCACTGCAGGGCTGCAACCACAGACCTGCTCTCACTGGCCTCTGAATAATGGTTCCAGTCGTACAGTCACTCAGAACAGACAAACCCTTTCCCTCTCTGAACCACAGGAAACACCACCAGAACAAGCCTTTGTTTTAGAGTATAGAGGGTGATGGTTCTTAGAAGAAAAGGAGTCTGAATATTAGCAATAAATATGCGTTGAGTAGGGTTACATTTGGTTAAAGGCAAATCAACGGACCTGGTGTTTTAGTCAAATATGTGTTTAGTCTGTAGCAGTCGTCCATCTAGTTAGCCTATCCATTCGCTTGTGCACATACTGATTTTTCCATGCAAGATGACGATATCCTGTCAAGCAGCCTTCCATAAATTAAAGACAACAAACACATACTAAAAGATTGTACCTCGCTCCACTGTACCTGTATAAATAAGTAGAACTGCATCCATCCAACCTCTCTTGTTTTCCCTTTTCTTTCGAAGGAAGTTGAAAGGAAACCAGTGACCTCGGTTGAATTGTTATTTCATGCATTTTATCGTTTATCCTCATTAGTCAGAAATGAGCCGGAATGGAAGCCTATCTCCCGCCCACCCATGTAGGTTTTTCCACGTGAAATCTGTCCGGAATGAAGATTAACATCTCAAACAAATGGCTGGGGATCTTGGGACTGTGGGGATTGAGAATAGTAATCCTTGTTCTGCTGTTTGATGGTGGGTGGATTACAGTGTTCCAGGCTGCATGACCACATGGCATTCTCATGACCACGACCGTAGAGAATTCACCCTGAGTGGTCTCTGGCTTCCGGGTTTTCATCCATTAACCATCTCCGCCTCCACTCAAACACCAGCAATAACACAATGGCCAGAACGGTAAGCAATGTAAGAGCAAGATGCCGAGCAGCTTTGTGGCAGTAGCAGTCATGTGATGCAGTACTCTATGATTTTTGAATCCAGTCCCAGTAACTGACTTATCCTAGAGCACCAAGACAGCTGTGTTGTGGTAGTATCTGTCTGACCCCTCCAGAATGGGGTAACCAATATGGGGATTAATTACTCAAATGGAAGCATGGATCAGAGATGTGTTATGTGGGCCAACTGTAATGGCTGAAGTGCCCACGTAAAACGTGACCTTGGAGAAATGCTCACATATGCAGTGATTAACCAGACCAACGGATTGACTCAAAGATGGAATGATGACGCAAGCTAAAGCTAATCAAAGGCTGTTGCATACACATGACTCCCTCGCACATAAATCTCTCACATAAAATAGTGATTACTTGTTGACATTGATTGTCAGCCACTTTTTCCACCATGATTTTAGGAGAGATGATGGACACTGGCAGATTAAACAACCCAATGATTGGGTTTTTAAGTTTGATTGATTGATATCAATTAATTTGTAGTTCCCACAACAGTACATTTCATGATCACACACCATCTCTCAGCTCTATAACCAAACTGAGAGGGCGCTAGGAGCCATACTGTTGCACTTTCAACAAAAGCACCAAACCCAGAAAGTCTTCTTCTCCAGCACTCTGGTGACTCTAGTCCCATGGTGATTGAACTGACTGAGGTGGGTGAGTCATTCCCAGCCCCCCAGTGAATGAGCTCAGCTCCCCGCCATGCACAGGAGGTGGCCTGCTCAACTGGGGAGCTCATTACTGTAGCAATATGGCCTGGTGGAGGTACTTACCGTGTGAAGAGAGAGAGAAATAGAAAAGAGAGATGGAGAATGTGGGCGAGGAGGTGGCAGGAGATCTCCAGGCCCTCTGGTCCTGACATTGGGACATGATGAGAAACGGATGGTGTCCTTTGAGTGTTCTCATTTTCTGGGTCACCATCAATGTTCCCTAAAAAAAAATTAGGCACTGAGCAAACTTCAGTTCTGCTGAGCACAAACTTGAACGTTGTGGAAATTATACTGTGAACACTGGCTGTACCCGCTTTTAAGTTAACAGTGGCCAAGTAGACTACTGTGGCTATTTGATCATAATGTAGACCTACCAGAGTGGAGAAAATGCATCCCATAACATTTTAACATGGAAATAGCTATTGAAAGCTGTTCTGATACAGCCTACAGTAGCAGCCAATGTGTGGTGTTCAGTGTAAACCTACATTCCATGAGACTTTTAAAACATGCAGGGGCCTGACATGAACCTGTTTAGCCACTTGTCCCTCAGACAAGGTGGTGACTGAAAATGTTGTTGTATTGTGTTTGATGCAAGAAACCACATTACAAAAGAACATGTATTATTGTCCCCACACCATTTATTATAACAAAGAAACAGACAAAACTGTATGCTACTTTCACTATTGGCTTCTTAGATTATTCAATCATGTCTTAAAATACAACACTGCCCCTTTAAGACATAAAAAGCTCTTTACCTGACTCACTTTTCAAAGATGGCTAGAAATGTACACGTTTGGGGTAAACAAACTAGTAAAGTTGAGTGATGTTCAACTTTATGCGTCTCTGCGCAGGCTGGCAATTCTGGGCGACAGTCCTGGGGAGCTGCGTGCAGGAACATTGGTCACCATCTAAATTAAGGGTCTGTGTATAGTGCCAGAGTTGTGTTTAAAACACAATTTACTGTATGTTCACCTGGCAATAAAACCTATATGATAATTAATTATTATGGCAAAAACAGAACTACTACATGTTCTCATGTCATTGTTATCAGATAAGATCTTGTCCCTAGGGGTCTGTTGGTTGTCTCTTCCCTCCAGAAGTGCTCTAATGGTCTGTGGAGAGAGAGTACCCTTTCAGCTGGGGTAATAGAATACATCCGTGTTTGAATCCGTCGTCAGCCTGGTCACCTTTGCAGTTTTCATCTCTGACTTATTGTTTATTGCGTTTCACTGAAGTGTGTGATTGTGGCAGGTTTGGTATTGCTCACCGTTATCTGATATTGAGGCAAGAAATGGCTGACGCTTAAGAATGTAATTGTCGTCAAAAGTGAAACACTCCTAGTCATGATTGAGGGTGTCACTGCCGGAACAAAATCATCAGCACACAGCGAAGAGAGGGAAGGAAAATAATGTTTTCTCCACGTCAGGGTTTGTTCTCATTATTGATACATTTATTGCATACGCTTGAAAGGTAATCACATTCTGGGTCAGGAAAGAACATGGATAGACAAAAATATCAATGAAGAGTGAGATGGAAAAGAATCAGTAGAGCATCTTGAACGTAGAATTAAATGCATCGAAACCAAGTGCCAGTCAATCTTCCTAAGACATGGAGCTCTAGCTATATTGCCTTTGTTTTCCCCCCCTCATATACTTGGCAGGGAGTGCTTAGCTTCCTGTGTCTTCTTGACAGTCCTAAATAAGTCCACCTGAGTGCTTGGCTGGCCCGTGGGCACTGAATCCATCTGCTCCGGCCCTTATTAATAGCAGAACCGCCTTTCAAATGAAAGATCACTGAACACAGACTGTACTCAGGGCTAGGGATTTGAAAGGACATGTTTTCAGTGTCATTGGTTCTGAGGATGATATAATAGCTGGCCCAAAATGGACTTGAATTGAACCACAATCCCAACTGCTTTATTAGTGATGTTGTCCTCAAGTCTGTCAGAAGCAATGAATGAATCAGCCTTTGATTAGTGAGGACTGATATTATCCCCGGGCCATGTTAATATGTCCTGTCACAACAATTTTCAAAGTTGTATACGCTAGCTATACTACCAACCATCACAAAATGGTGTTATATGCTGGCAGTCAGTATAAGCCCTAGTTGGTTTCAAGTATCATCTGTCAATCTAAAGCCTGGTCTATAGACTCTATAGACAGGAGAGGAGATTTGTGTGTGTTTGCCTGCCAGTGCAGTCAGCTATGGCGACATGACTCACCGACCACATGCAGACTACCTCCAGATGGCCCTCTCCATTTCCTATAGCTCTAAAAACGTCAGTCTACGGCTGAATTTGCAGCGTATAATTTAATGAGCTTTCTTTTGGCCTTTTCACCTACTTGTCCCTGTCTCCAGGCTCCTTCTCCCTCCTGTAGTAAGATGGTGCAGAGTGTGTAGTTCTAGGTTCTGAGGAGAGTGACTAGGAAAGTGTTATCTCCTGCAGCAGTGCCTCTTGTCGCTCAGTCTGTTCCTCTGTCTCGCTCTCTCTCTGCGCCCCTGCCTGTGCCCTCCTGCTCCTAAGGACCTGCCAACTCTGGGTCTGAGTCACCCTACAGCACATGGCACCTGATGCCCTCTCCCCTCGCCCACACTCTCTCTGTTCCTCTCCTCCCCATACTGTACACCAGCCAGACCTCTCTTGCCTCCAGCCCTGGCCCCTCTGCCAGCCTTTCCTTCCGGACCTGGCATTGGCATCGCTTGCCAGTGTGATGTCAGCCCATTCCCCATCCCATTTGTCATTATCATAAAAAAACCTTGTTGACAAAATGGTTTCTTCCATCTCTGCTCTCTCTGTCAGAGATTTAACGGCTCTCTCCAACTTTCTGTAAGTCACTAATTGCCTTCACCGACAAAGCCTTATCAAGACACAGCACAGAGCTGTTTTTGCTGTGTGTATTCTTTATCCATTTGAATTGTTTTGTGTTTTTGTGTTGCTCCCTCTGGCTGTTGTGCTGTGGTTGAGTGCAGTCCTGAGGCCTTATTGTTTGGCTGTGGTGGTGGGAGGTTGTAATTGGTTAGAGGAGGGGTCTTGATTCACGTGTGGTGCTTG
Organism: Coregonus clupeaformis; assembly: GCF_020615455.1. Classification (NCBI taxonomy): domain Eukaryota; kingdom Metazoa; phylum Chordata; class Actinopteri; order Salmoniformes; family Salmonidae; genus Coregonus; species Coregonus clupeaformis. Next base: position 20,167 of record NW_025534592.1, on the reverse strand, counting down.
GTGCCGCTGACTGCACAAGAAGGGTGAAATTCATCAGTCACTCCACAAACACTATGCCTCCCCTCTCTCTCTCTCAAAAAATAACAAAAAACAAGATCAGCTTTAAAACGATAACTTTGTTTATTTTCTCTTTCATGAGATACAGACAGTTGTTTGCATCATCTCAATGTTTTCTTACTTTTTGTTTGCTTTAAAAATGTATTTATTTCATAGCAGACCCACTCAGCTCTCCCCCTCCAGCCACATGCACACTACTGCCTTAACACCAGAGTCTCATCCACAGAACTATCTCCTCTTCTATAGAGACCATATGTTGCCTCCAGCTATGGCAATGAAGAGGTCACGTTGTAAAAGGTCACATTCATGGAGAATCTCTGTTTATATGGGTATTCGTCCGGTCCAGTAGACTGACTCTCTCCAATGTAAACCCTTGAGGGCTCTATTCCTGACAGGCACATATCCGCCACCTCTGAGATGGCAGCTACCATGTCTTCTCAGGCCGAGAGTGGTAGCAGTCCATCACTTGGTGGCAGATGGATGGGAGGTATCATCAGGCCTGTGATGGATGTTGTCTGGCTGGAGGATGAAGTATGGCACGTTAGACTGCCTCAGACCACAGGTACAGAGACGGACCCAGACACCGCCGACCATTCAGCGCTGAAATATGTCTCGCTGTCACTCAACCGTTAACGACTTAACTTTCTTTAGGACACTCCACACTTTCCATAATGCCTCCTCCATTACACCTTAATGAGTATTGCAAATTTATGTCCGTCGCTCCAAGATGTAGTACATTTTCGGGAATTCTGCACTGATTTGTAGCAGTCACCCGTAGCCGGTATTAAGCACTATTCAGCACTTTCATCTCTTGACACGTGGGATTCACAATTCTCCTCCATAATTCTGGAAATAATAAGGTCTTAAATGAGTCTGGTCCTGCCCTTCCCTGTCGGCTGGTCTCACTCTGTTGCGTCCTGGGCATTTGCATTCAGCCAGCACTGTACCCTTCCCTGTCCCCAGTGGATGGCCTCCATGTGCAGGTAGAGTCTGTCTACATTCTCTGTCCTGTCTCACACTTATGTCACCAACACTGACCTCTGTGTCCTGCCCTCACAACCCATGGGTCCACCCTGTAAATACAGCACAGAGGGAAGGGGAGAGAGTGGGTGGGTGCAGGTAGGGGGAGGGTCATGGGAGGGGTCAGAGGTCCTGGAGAGTGAGACTGGAGCAGATCAGTTTTCTGAGTGGAACATTTCTCCTCCATCTGTCTTTCTGTCCCCACTTTGGTCTCCTGATTGAGCTCTCACCCCCAGGCCCTGTTAGAGATGATTGTGTCTGACTGTGTGTGTTCTACCCTGCGGGCTCCTCTTCAGATGACATGCCACTGAAGTGACTGGCCTTGAGATCACACGTCACTCAACCTCCGCTATCAGACATGGGATTGTCAGGGAGAAGGGGAGCGAGACAGAGGGGAATAAAGAGGGGGCTGATTCCACTGATGATTGCAACTCTCGATTAGACCCATCTTTGTTATTAGGCAATCAGTACTATGATGGCTTCAAAGAATTTCAACTTGAATTTTTTATTTTGGGGTTTGGCATCTTGGTGTATATTGGGTGGAAAGGGAATAAACAGCCTCATTTACTTGCCTGTTCTCATCAGACAGTTTTATCTCTATTTTCATCTTGGAAAAATCTAATTGTACCATTTGCCATTAATTTTCCATGCTGTGGACTTAAAAAAGCATAAATGTGGAAGTATAAACACAAAACCCATACACACACTTGTTTGTGGAAATGTTGTATATAGGGATTACAATGTGTTTTAAGATGATCCCCCTCTCTCCCTCTCTACAGAGCATCTTCACTGTGATGTTGGGCCCTTTCGTCTTCTTCGATGCACAGAAGACCAAATACCTCCAGATCCTCACCTCACTCATGCGTTGGATCGGTAAGAGTAACCTATCTTACGATATCAACTCACCAATACCGGTCAGGGCCTTTTTAATTAAGTTATACAAACACCATAGGCTGATAAAGGTTGCTCTGGACAGACTCGGCACACATCTTCAAATAGTCACATTAACTGTGGATCTGAATTTATTTTGTAAGTAGAGCAATTCAAGCTGTGAAATTCCCAGGAACTTTATCCAATCGGTAAGTCTGTCATGGGTATTTATTTAGGGAGCGCTGTAATGTGCATTATCTCTTCCAAGTTTGTCTGCATGATGGAGGGTGTGTCTTTCCTTCCTTTAAATATCACACTCCATTATCCCCGGTTCACGGTCTCACGCCTTCTCCCAGATTGCTCTTTGCCACTGTTGCAAATGTTTAGAAAAAAACCCACACTTTATTCCACCTGGCTGAAGGTCTGAACCTTGGTGGGAGCAGTGTTCGCTCCTGCTCCCCTCCCTCTCCCTCTTTCATTCCCCTCTCTTCCTCTCCATCCCCATCTCCCTTACCCCTCCTTCCTCTCCCAACCTCCCTCTTTTACCTCCCTCTTCTCCTCTCCTCTCCTCTCTGTGGCTCCTGGGTCCGTCGATCATACGGCAGTCCCGCTCCGTGTCCTGATTCCCATCTCCTCTCATCTCTCAGCCTGACAAGCCTGACAGGCTGTCCCAGGCCTGATTGGACCGTCACTCACAGGGTGACGGACAAAAATAAACAGCCCATCCTGGACCTGCTGTTAAAATAACAACACCACTGAATCATGGCTCTCCCGCCACCCCTGTATGGGCATACTGCGTGCGCACACAACAACACACATGACAGATACACACACACACACACACACACACACACACACACACACACACACAGGCGTGCATGCACACACACACACACACACACACATAGTTGCGTGCACATAAACAACACACACACTGTCCATTATCTGGCTATCTTCAATGCACCCTGGGATTCTGGCTACACCTCTCTCACTCCCTCCTCTATCCCCACCCTCCCCTGGCTCTACCTGTTATTGATTGGCTGTGTCACTTCTGCAGGCCTCTCTACAGCACCAGCTAATGATTCAAAATGGCCGCAGTGGCAGCTCTTTGTTTCCTGACTGCACCGGTGCCACTTGCCATGCACGGAGGATAGATGGCCTGCCTTCAAAGCATAGGGCACTGAAAGCTGAGGGGTTTAAGCAGCCATCAAACACAGGGTTGGAGACCGTTTTAAATCCTATAAGAAAAACATTATGGGCCGAAGTTTAGGAGGAACAGACGTCTGAAGAAAAATGTATGGGCTAGACAGCACGCTTCAGTCCTAAATCTCTTGTGTCAACAATGTTATTTTTTTAGTTTGGTTAACTTTCTAATGTTTAGCTCATGTCTCAGAGGAAATGTAAATTGGGCACCAGAATTTACACAGGAGACCTAATTGATCAATTTAAGTACTGCTTTTATTTCTTTAATGAAAGGCAAGTGGCTGTCTTAAAGACGTATTCAACTGATGTTGCCCTCTCAAATTCGTGTTGAAGAGTTTTCTGGCCATTTGTGTGGTGCTGTGATCAGGCCAGGGACAGCATAGCCCATCTGGCCTCTCCACCCTTTCTCTACAGTTTCTCTAGTCTCATTTTGACACAGACACAGCATCTGGCTGTACTAGATTTGCTGCTAAACACTTAGGGCTTGTTTGTGAGGCTATACCAGCCTCCCAACCCTGAAAGAGAGAGTTCACTGACAAAGGTCTCGAGTAATTGGATGTGCAATAAAAAATTAAACCGGCAAATTGACTAATTGAACTCAATTCGGTACCGCATAAATAGACTGAGCAAAAATAAACGCAACATGCAACAATTTCAAAGATTTCACTGAGTTACAGTTCATATAAGAAATCAGTCAATTGAAATCAATTCACTAGGCCCTAATCTATGGATTACTCATGACTGGGAATACAGATATGCATCTGTTTGTCACAGAGACCTTTTAAAAAAGGTAGGGGCGTGGATCAAAAAATCAGTCAGTATCTATTGTGACCACCATTTGGGTCAATATCACCATAAGGTGCCTTTGAGACTTCCCCATTTCCCCCCAAAAAAGCTGAGATTTTCCATTGAACTTCATATTCATTGTATTAAGTATATGTTATGCTGTTAGAAATGCATATTGGTCAAGCTCCCACACTTTTTATAAATTAACTGCAAGCAGACAATTTACATGCAAACAGCAAAATATGTCCACCCTGTCATGGACAATTTCAAAGCAGAATAAATACATTGTAATTACATAGTGATTATAAAACGTACATTTTCAGAAAACTATTTAGTCACTTTCTCAACAATATATTTTAGTTTATGGGAAAAGTATTTGGATAATAATGAAATTATGGCAAACTATTTGTTTCTCTATAAAATCTGCAGAGTTGCACTTTCTTTTCTAAATAAAATCTAACAAAAAAGATATCTGGTCAAACTTTCAAACAATACTATTTGGCCCTCATTTGTTTATAAAGGAATCACACAAAAGATTTTGCTAACTTGTGAAAATAATTTGTTTATTTTCATAGAACATGAAAATAACAGGGTGGACAGTGACATGACAGGGTGGACCCTGGGCATGACAGGGTTGGACACGTTGTGAAATGTCATTGAATGGCCTCATAAATGCAAGGAACAATGCAAGAAAATGATGTAAAAAATGCCTTTTCCCATGTGGGGGAAATTACAAGTTGAACAGACTGTTTTTGATCCACTCTACCTGCATGCAGCCACTGAATAAAGATGCCCAAAATGAGACATTAATGTGGCCTTCTAGCGTTAAACTCTGTACATCATTCTGCAAAGTGAAAGTCAAACATTCAACTGTAGAACAAGAAGAAAAATGTTTTTTAAGTGGAGAACAGTTGATTTGAAAAAACAGAATATTACAGAAAGATCACTTGGACGCATCTCCAAACAGTCTCTCCCTTTCTGCAGAGACATGGCTCAGTTCTGCAGTTGCTGTTCCACATACTTCCATACAGACACTTCAATCTGTACAGAGCGCTTGTTCAGAGCCTGTGGTTCTGGTATTAGGCAAAGTACCTGCCAGTCATGGTACCAACAGATGTCGTCCGAAGACTTGGCCATTTGAACTTGTTTATGCCATGGCGTTGCATACACTTAACTTTCACACTGTGCCCTTCTGCATCCATGATGATACCTGAGTATGCTTCATTGTCATAATTAACGACGCACCACTCTCCAATGTGCTTTACCTCAATCATTTCTGGTCTCCTAGGATTATCTGGTGTCTTTCCACATGCTGGGGACTTGTCAGATGAAACAGGAACATTAGCTAGAGTGACCTCTTGAAGGTTAAAGCAGGGGCAGTCCAAAACACCTTCCTCCCTTTTACACAGACATGAAATGTCTCTGTATTTCATTTGGCCGGGTGTCAGACTGATAGCTTGGTGGATTCTCATAGTGCCTTTATGGCAGCTATTGCAGGTACCTCAGGCTTTGATTCAATATCCCTCTCTGGGATGAAGAACAGCTCGACAGATGTGTCCAGGCTTTTCAGCTTGTTATACAAGCTCTGGGCATCAGGAATGTCTCCTCCATGGGCTACAATCCGGTCTGCTGACCTCTTGAGGGCCCCACCCACACCGTCTGGTGCCCCCTTCCCATGATTAGCCTCAAAGAAATTCCACGTTATTTCTTTGAAGCCATACTTGTAGGGTTCCGTTGAGAGGTAGAAGAAATGTCCCTTTTGTCGATACTGCGTTGCAGGCCCATCGCTGAAAAAATGAAGTGTGCTGACTTGAGGGTGTCGTTCTCTCACTACCTTCAGAACTGGATCAAGGTGGGCCCAGATGGCCACAGGGTCGTGTCTTCTGGAGGGTGATATGGAGCAGAAGGTGTGTGGCGCTTGTTCACCAGTGGTGTAGAGCACCCCAGTGTGCAGACTGGCCTGCTTGTGTGAGCCTCCACAGATTGTCTTTCTTCGCTGTACTTACATGAGTAATTTTCGCTAAAATCTATATGCAAGAGGTACTCATTGTGCTTCAGACTCCTCCTGAGCTCCCTGTAGGCATCAAACTGCCATTTAATGTTGAAGACATGGCTCCTAAAATGGAGAAGCCTCTCCTGGAAATCTGTGTTAAGCTCATGCTCTGTTGTTGTTATCTCCCTTTTCACTGTTATTGTTGACACCTTCTCATCCTTCTTGATCTTCTCTGTCATCCACTGAGATAAACGAATGTTCTCTTCCCCAGGGGTTTTCAGCATCGGGTGACAAGTTAGGAGGCATTCACTGCACTCACCATAAGCACAGACCTTGGCTTTCGGGTCACACATGGTTGCTTCAGACATTTCCTCAATATTTATTGAGGACAGTAACCCTTGGCTCTGCAAGGCATTGGCAATGAATTGCAAGTTCTCATGTTTTTTGCAGAGACATGTGTCACGGTCAGAGGAAGAAGGGGTTACCACCCAAAAGGGTCTGAGACGGCAAAAGGAGGTGTATGACATTTGGCCAATGTGCTCAGAGAGAAACCTCCTATGCAAGTTCTTCATTGTATCAGTAAGCAACCTCTTGCATTTAGCAAGTTTAGCAAGCAAAGGATTTTTTTTTGCAAGTTAGTTATCAATATGTCATTTTATGGGGACATAAACAGTTGATAATTGTCCTTCAAATAAATCTAAACTTTCTAATAAGTCTCATCAGCTAAACTTCCAATGATCTAACCTGGAGGGCCCTGGCTCATGCTGATTTTCAGGAGTTTCAGCAGGGGAGTTGGGTGGTGTCTCTGACTGTAGCAAAGCACTGGCCCTGTTTCTGGCTCTGGCTTGACTTTTTGCCTCTCTCCATTTCTTTCTTTTGCCCTCTTCTCTCTCTCACTGAGCTCATTGACACCCTTCTTCTTTCCAGTCTCTCTCGTCTTTTTTCCATTTGACCCTTTCTTTCTCAAGGTACTTTCTTCTTCTGTCTGGGTCAGCATCACGACGTTCCCGATATCTCCTTGCTATCTCAGCTCCTTTTGATCTCATTCCTTGAAAAAGCGATTCAAAATGTTCCCTTACACACTTTAATTGGCAGTCCCGGTAAACTAGGCTTGCATTATCAAACTAGGTTTGCTGATACCGATATCGGCAAATTTTTTTCTCCATATTGTCCATTCTTACTATGTATAGCATGTACTGTTATAAAATGTGTGTAATAGCTGTTGTAATATGTGTAACATTATCAGTATGTGGCCTAAACTATGCACATGTCCTTCCTGTCATGAACCATGTCCACCCCTGTCATGGAAGGCTTGCTGACAGGGTGGACAATGACAGGGTGGATATTTTTGGCTAATGTTAGCATTTAATGAGCACATGGTGGACCTTCACTTAGCAACATACTACAGTTAGCAAGCTGACTGTGTACTGTTTTACAAATATATTTCAAAGTTCTGATAGGTTTTTCTATCAATTGATATTTCACTATGACAGAGTGGACATGTTAAGCTTGACAACATCCAACTACACACATAATATGATGAAAATTATGAAACATAAGTGTAAATACTTACTCTGCAACTAGACACTGCTTCAGCCTTCATTGAAGAAAGACAAAATGCTCGAGTGATGTCACTGAAAACATCAGTGGGTTTCTTAAAGGGGGCAGTTACCCCATAATGACAGGGTGGACAGCAATTTCAGGGACACATGCAAAATGTTCAATATGATTATGAAAATACAATATACATGATCAAAATTACTTGTTTTATCAAATAACTTATTGTGGACAGTAAAACCATGTAAATTTTCTTTGGATTTAGTATAATTTAACCACTTATTACACACACTGTAGTTAGCAGAGCAGTGTGTGGGACATGCCAAAATCACGTACATCCAATGAAAAAAATTTAATAAAATGAAGGAAACACTTTTTTAGAGACTTATCATTCTACTGATATGTGTGCAAATGTTTGGCCACTTATAATAAGACCTCAGACTTTCATTATTCTGCTACATTTTCATGATGACTGAGTGAGTCTGATGAGGACACCAAAGGCACCTCATAGTGATATTGACTCATTTGCCTCATGCAGCGCGACACATCTCCTTCGCATAGAGTTGATCAGGTTGTTGATTGTGGCCTGTGGAATGTTGTCCCACTCCTCTTCAATGGCTGTGTGAAGTTGCTGGATATGGGTGGGAACTGGAACACGCTGTCGTACGCGTCGATCCAGAACATCCCAAACATGCTCAAAGGGTGACATGTCAGGTGATTATGCAGGCCATGAAAGAACTGGGACATTTTCAGCTTCCAGTAAATGTGTACAGATCCTTGCGACATGGGGCTGTGCATTATCATGCTGAAACATGAGGTGATGGCGGCGGATGAATGGCACGACAATGGGTCTCAGGATCTCATCATGGTATCTCTGTGCATTCAAATTGCCGTCGATAAAATGTGATTGTGTTTGTTGTCCGTAGCTTATGCCAGCCTCTACCAAAACCCCATCGCCACCATGGGGCACTCTGTTCACAACGTTGACATCAGCAAACCGCTCGCCCACATGGCGCCATACACGATGTCTGCCATCTGCCCGGTACAGTTAAAACCAAGATTCATCCTTGAAGATCACAATTCTCCAGCATGCCAATGGCCATCGAGGTTGAGCATTTGCCCACTGAAGGCGGTTATGGCGCTGAACTGCAGTCAGGTCAAGACCCTGGTGAGGACGACGAGCACCCAGATGAACTTCCCTCAGACGGTTTCTGACAGTTTGTGCAGAAATTCCCACAGTTTCATCAGCTGTCTTGGTGGCTGGTCTCAGACGATCCCGCAGGTGAAGAAGCCAGATGTGGAGGTCCTGGACTAGCATGTTTACACATGGTCTGCGGATCTAAGGCCGGTTGGATGTACTGCCAAATTCTCTAAAATGACGTTGGAGGCGGTTTATGGTAGAGAAATTAATGATCAATTCTCTGTCAACAGATCTGGTAGATTTCCTGCAGTCAGCACGCCAGTTTGTGCTCCTTCTAAACTTGAGACATCTGTGGCATTGTGTTGTGTGACAAAACTGCACATTGTAGTGGCCTTTTATTGTCCCCAGCACAAGGTGCATCTATGCAATGATCAAGCTGTTTAATCAGCTTCTTGATATGCCACACCTGTCAGGTGGATGGATTATCTTGGCAAATGAGAAATGCTCACTAACAGGGATGTAAACAAATTTGTGCTCATCATTTTAGAGTAATAGCTTTTTGTGCATATGGAACATTTTTGGGATCTTTTATTTCAGCTCAGGAAACATGGGACCAACACTTTACATGTTGCGTTTATATTTTTGTTCAGTGTATATATTTGTTTTTGATGGCATGATGCTCTGGCCATAAACTTAAAGAGAGCGAGTGGGTTCAGCACAGAAAGGATACCACTTGTCAGCCAGAATGTATTCTGGGACTTTTTCTCCATGACTGTTATTGGGTCATTCATACAATCATTAGCTGTCCTTCTCTCGAAGTTACAGCCTCTGGCACCAGTTCAATGTTTGCGAGGTAACCTATGTTTTCCAATTCCTCTAACATTTCCCATTTAAAAGTGATGTTGATTATGTATGTTGTCATTTCGAGGGCCTTGTGGTAAAAGAGGTGTTTGCACGGGGGGGGGAGGGTGTATTATGCTCTCAAGGCATTGTCTTTCCTGTTAACGATACAGTATGTAATGGTTGCCCAGCAGCAAGAAAATGGGACTTGGGAGTGATTCTTTTAAGCTGTTATCCATTTTATCTGACTCCTCTCCTCACTCTGATTTAGCTCCACTCTTTTCACCCACTGAAGCTCCTGAATTGGACACGTTAAATGATTAATAAGAATAAGAATAATTGTTGGACTTGAGTGCGTGCGTTGTAGCATAGCTTATGACTTGGCAAAGGTTGTGACTTAGCAAAGCTTTGGTCTCAAGGGAGGAATGTAATACCAACTTAACGATATAATGAAACTAATAGTAAACCTCTTATTTCTGTCACGATGATGGGATTCATGATGTATTGTGAATACGTCTCTGGATAAGGCCCGCGGTTTTACACCTTCATGTACCAGGTATCTACTAATCATCCTATGATTCCTTATCTGCACCTTAAAGCCCCCTAATAAGCATGAACAACAGATCCTCATTAATATTAATGAAGTGTCACTAACACTGTGTAAGTACAGTTCTTTTTTTTATGAGACTGTTTATAAGGAGACTGAGAATGTCTTAAGATGTGTTTGTGAAACTCGTAACAAGTTCTACAGGGTTTTTTGTTTTCAGTCAGAAATGATTTTGATAATGACACTGATGTAGTACAGTATGATACGTTTTTAGACAGCAATTATGTTAATGTTCTTGTCACTCTGAAACAATGCCCCAATATCGAACCACATTATTCCAATTCTTCACTGGGTTCTCACCTATAGCCCCTGGTTCTCCTCAGACTTGACTGCCCTTGACCAGCACAAAAACATCCTGTGGCGTACAGCATTAGCATCAAATAGCCCCCGCGATATGCAACTTTTCAGGGAAGTTAGGAACCAATATACACAAGCAGTCAGGAAAGCAAAGGCTAACTTTTTCAAACAGAAATTTGCATCCTGTAGCACTAACTCCAAAAAGTTTTGGGACACTGTAAAGTCCATGGAGAATAAGAGCACTTCCTCCCAGCTGCCCACTGCACTGAGGCTAGGAAACACTATCACCACCGATAAATCTACAATAATCGAGAATTTCAACAAGCATTTTGCTACAGCTGGCCATGCTTTCCATCTGGCTACCACTAACCCGACCACCAACTCTGCACCCTCTGCTGCAACTTGCCCATGCCCCCGCTTCTCCTTCACACAAATTCAGACAGCTGATGTTTTGAAAGCGCTGCAAAATCTGGACCCCCTACAAATCAGCTGGGCTAGACAATCTGGACCCTTTCTTCCTAAAACTAGCCGCCGAAATTGTCGCAACCCCTATTACTAGTCTGTTCAACCTCTCTTTCATAACGTCTGAGATCCCCAGAGATTGAAAGCTGCCGCGGTCATCCCCCTCTTCAAAGGGGGTGACACTCCTAGATCCAAACTGCTACAGACCTATATCCATCCTGCCCTGCCTTTCGAAAGTATTCGAAAGCCAAGTTAATAAACAGATCATCGACCATTTCGAATACCACCGTAACTTCTCCGCTATGCAATCCGGTTTCCGAGCTGGTCACGGGTGCACTTCAGCCACGCTCAAGGTCCTAAACGATATTATAACCGCGATTGATAATAGACAGTACTGTGCAGCCGTCTTCATCGACCTGGCCAAGGCTTTCGACTCTGTCAACCACCGCATTCTTATTGGCAGACTAAATAGCCTTGGTTTCTCAAATGACTGCCTCGCCTGGTTCACCAACTACTTCTCAGATAGAGTTCAGTGTGTCAAATCGGAGGGCCTGTTGTCTGGACCTATGGCAGTCTCTATGGGGGTGCCACAGGGTTCAATTCTTGGGCCGACACTTTTCTCCGTGTATATCAATGATGTCGCTCTTGCTGCTGGTGACTCTCAGATCCACCTCTACGCAGACGACACCATTTTGTATACATCTGGCCCTTCATTGGACACTGTGTTAACAAACCTCCAAACGAGCTTCAATGCCATACAACAATCCTTCAGTAGCCTTCAACTGCTCTTAAACACTAGTAAAACTAAATGCATGCTTTTCAATCGAACGCTGCTAGCACCCGCCCACCCGACTAGAATCACCACTCTCGACGGGTCTGACCTAGAGTATGTGGACAACTACAAATATCTAGGTGTCTGGTTAGACTGTAAACTCAACTTCCAGACTCACATAAAGAATCTCCAATCCAAAGTTAAATCTAGAATCGGCTTCCTATTTCGCAACAAAGCCTCCCTTCACTCATGCTGCCAAACATGCCCTCGTAAAACTGACTATCCTACCGATCCTTGACTTCGCGATGTCATTTATAAAATAGCCTCCAACACTCTACTCAGCAAATTGGATGTAGTCTATCACAGTGCCATCCGTTTTGTCTCCAAAGCCCCATACACTACCCACCACTGTGACCTGTGCGCTCTTGTTGGCTGGTCCTCACTACATGTTCGTCGTCAAACCCACTGGCTCCAGGCCATCTATAAATCACTGCTAGGCAAATCCCCGCCTTATCTTAGCTCATTGGTCACCATAGCAGCACCCACCCGTAGTCTGCGCTCCAGCAGGTATATCTCACTGGTCATTCCCAAAGCCAACACCTCCTTTGGCTGCCATTCCTTCCAGTTCTCTGCTGCCAATGACTGGAACGAATTGCAAAAATCTCTGAAGCTGGAGACTCTTATCTCCCTCAATAACTTTAAGCATCAGTTGTCAGAGCACCTTACCGATCACTGCACCTGTACACAGCCCATCTGAAATTAGCCCACCCAACTACCTCATCCCTATATTGCTATTTAATTTGCTCTTTTGCACCCCAGTATCTCTATTTGCACATAATCTCTTGCACATCTAGCATTCCAGTGTTAATACTATTGTAATTATTCTGCACTATAGCCTATTTATTGCCTTACCTCCATAACTTGCTACATTTGCACACACTGTATATATATTTTCTGTTGTATTTCTGACTTTATGTTTTTTTTTTACCCCATATGTAACTCTGTGTTGTTTTTGTTGCACTACTTTGCTTTGTCTTGGCCAGGTCGCAGTTGTAAATGAGAACCTGTTCTCAACTGGCTTACCTGGTTAAATAAAGGTGAAATAAATAAAAAATAAATAAAATACACATATTTTAATAAACACTTAGTACTACTGAGCTTTGTCCGTTTCTCTCTAGTGCCAACCAGTATGCAGTTATCCCTAAAATATAACTGCATTATAGCATATACTGTCTTACAAAACTGACATTGCATGTTAAGGTCACATGCATCTTCCACTTTTACATTAACCTGCATTTGCCGGATTAGAATTAATTTTCACCTATCAGATCCTCTTTTCTTCTAAGATGTCAGATATTGATACCTGCATAGGTATGTCCCCCCGTTCAGCCACTTCCATCTCCATTCTTGTCTCATGGCCCTTCTCTTTCATACTCATTACTCACCCTAGACAAGGGGCCAGGTGGCCAGGCTCCCCTGCCTGCCTCTCCACTCACCCATGATGCCCTATGGGGGAGTTCAGGGTGGGGCAGGGTGATGGTGGTGGGGGATGAGGAGTGCTAAGTAGAGTGCAGAGTGGGGAATGTTAGGGGAGATGTGTTGTGTTGGAGCCCTGCTCACTTCCTGTGGCCTTGTCAGTGTCACTCAGCTGAACCCCCCTGTCCAGCCAAGCTCACTACACACATGACTTACATAGTGGACACAGATGGTGTCATTTGTTGGCTTTTAGTCCAAATTTGTATCCCTCTTGTAACTCCGTCTCCTGTCCCGGTTGTGATCCCATCACTCTGCTTGTAGCTGCTTCCGTCCATGGTACCACTTTGCTAGACCCATTAGAAGCTATTTGTGTAGCCCTGCGTCCAGCCCCATTTGGGTTTCCCATTTGTATTCCTGTTTATTATTCCTCCTACTCTATACTCGATTCACTGACCCCCTCTTTTAATGTCTAACATCTGCCTATCACAGTTATGTTGCCCTGATGACCTCATAGGGTCTTAGTTTAATTACTATATCGCTCACATACTGCACCCAGTCTCTATGAACTCTTGTAGGTGCTCACACGCTTGTTTGTTCGAACCCATCTCCATTGGGTGAGTTATGTGAATAGATAAAGCTTGCTGCCTTGTTACCTTGTCCCCATCCTCTCCAGCAGCACCCTGTGAAGAGAAAGAGGGGATCATTATCTGCACTCGACAGCAGACCTCCAGTGAAAGCCTGTGACGGGGGAGAAGGGTTAAGAGCCGGCACTTTAATTGATATTGAGTTGTGTGAGTGGTCAATAATGGACGGAAAGGCACCTGGCTCGGTAAACGAGTATTAATCACCCCTCTTCTGTCTCCACAGGGATGGATGGATAGATGATTTATTACCCTTACAGCCATGGCATATGGATCCTACTGTATGCTGGGAAAGGAGAAATCATGCATTCTGAGAACACTGTCCTCCCCACTGTCACATTTGTTTTTGTAGACATGGTGAACTACACCACCACCCCAGCCAGCCCTGTGTGGAGTAACCTCCGGCTCAATAAGAAAAGAGGCTGTGAAATGAACTAGGGCTGTTACTCCCTCTGGAGAAATGAATAGCTTAAACAACAGGCCCCAGACCGCAATGATCAGTGGATCCCTATCCAGTCCATCCCATTGTCTTGGTTTAGGGAGTAACCAGGGAGCGTTACAGCTACATATTGCCATTTCAAGCAGAGAGAGATGGTAATATTTGTTTTTGAAGGTCAAGGAGGGAACTCTACTAGTGGCTGGTTGAGCGGAACCTAAGAGTTTGCCCAGAGAGGCTAATGTATAGTGCGTCGCACGGGGGAACGTTGAAATATGGTTGGGCGTTCCATTAACTTTCCAACACCAGCACAGTTCAGAAGTTAAAGGAAAACTCCAGATTGGAATGCATCATTCCTTTTCTTGTCACAACAGACATTACTTATAGTCAACACTGACCACGGAATTGTTCAGAGAGAAAATCTGTCTTAGTTTGACACTTTTATCTCTTTCAGAAACAAAACATAAACACAGCTCAGATCCTAGGTCCACTTTACTCACATCTCTGCTGAGTTTTGATATGTAGAGAAATTAATGTGGCCAGTTTTTTGGGCACCTGTTCCTGTTTACTATTGATGCCCAGTGTTTCATTTTGTAATGAGAACCTTGATTTGATAGTGAACAAAATGTATAGGACTTGATTAGGGAAAACTTGTAGGATGTCTTCTGCTGTGGTGTTGCCCAGGATCAATTGGAGCTCAATACCCTGATAACTAAGCCCTTAATCATGACTGTTGACTTCGTCCCTCGCTCACCTCACCGTGTTGTCGTCGTCACCTCCATTTCCTTGAGGGAGGAATGAGAATGTAAGACACAGTGCTTCTAGAATGTTGTTACCGGTTTCCACTTTTAACCGCAGTCTGGTGTTGTAGTTTACGCTCTTTCTCAGGGTTTCGTCATTGAGCGACAGGAATACTAGAGGTCAAATGCAAAACTTGCTTTGAACATTTTACATTTGTCTCATTTGAAATAAATGTCAGACCAGAACATGATTTGATATTGAAGCCAGAGAAGCAGACAATAATTTGCTTAATTCATATTTTGGTGTCTGCACAGTTGTCTGCCTTGTAGTCCCGTGTAGCTCAGTTGGTAGAGCATGGCGCTTGCAACGCCAGGGTTGTGGGTATGATTCCCACGGGGGACCAGTATGAAAAAATGTATGCACTAACTGTAAGTCGCTCTGGATAAGAGCGTCTGCTAAATGACTAAAATGTGAATGTTGTACTTCCATTGCATCATGAACCAAGCTTTCTATGCTCAATAAATTATTTGAAGCGGTCAGAAGAAAAAAATACATATTTATATTCTGCACTCACTGAATGTTTAATTACTGTTGGATTGGTGTTTTAGCTAACCTGGTGCAACCACCCACTGAATTTACTTAAACATTTGACTCCTCTCTCCTATTAGTTTGTTATACAATTTAAAAAATGTCAGCAGTAGCACAGAAGAGGTTGTTGGTTTTAAAACGTCTGCGGTTGAGAAGTTGAAGGAAAAAACGTGACCTCAAGGCAGCCTCAAGCGGATGTGTTTTAGAGATCCCAGTGTTTGGAGCGTGGCTTAGCTCAGCCTTGTGGTAAGCAAGGCAGGTGCCTTTATTTCTTATCTTTGGCCTAATGTGCAATTTGCAGCAGCACGGCTGAGTGATTGGACTAATTGATGTTTTCTTGAACACTAGATAATGTCATGGAGTTTGACTCGACTCTGCCCTGTGGAGTTGAGCTGCTGTATGGGGTGCTAAATGGCAGCCCTGCTGCAGTGCTGCGCTCCCTGATCGCGGGGCTTGCCTTGAAGTAGCCAGGCAAGCAGGCCATTATCACCAGCTATCACACATGCAGTGGCTGTCCTGTCCCCCGCTTCTGATAACCAAGACTATGATAGGATTATAGGATATCACCCAAAGAAATCTGGAGTAAAAGATTCTGCAAACCTAGAAATCGGGCAAACTGCCAAAGCTGCTCAATACCACTGAGACTTAACCAACTGGTCTCATCATGGAGTGCATCGCTTAAAGAGCAATTACACCACTTTTCAAACTCATTTTCAATGTCTACATATGTGAAAACTATAAGTTTAAAAGTTCTACCCGATGACATAAAAAGTTAAAATGTTTTAAACACTATGACATTTGCAGTGATGTGGGGAGCAAGAAAATACCCTCCCTTGGGCTAGAAACTTGTTGCAGGTTTTGAAAATCACTGTTTAAAAAAACAGTTTAATCCTACCCTGTGATGTCACAGAGAAGGTCCTTTCTTCCTTCTTGTTTTAACCACCGATCATAGAAACACTGTGATTTCACATATTATGTAGTCACTGGTTTGGTGCTGGAGGTAATGAATGTGAGGTTGTCATGTGAATTTCTATCTCTAATTCAACCTAAGCTTGAATCATTACCAGAGGTTGTAAGGCTCTGGTTTTAATCATCAATGATTCAAGGTCCACAACCAACAAGTATTATCTGTATATTTATTCATGGAGAGCTCTGACGCCAAAAACACAAACATACGATTTTATACCTCCCTGAACTTGACTCCACCCACCTTTAGGTGGCTTTTCCTAAACAGTTTCCGCCTTCCCCTTCACCCTTGAATGTTTAGTACCGCCCCTCTGTTAGTGGGTTGACACTACATGATAATTCTAACATTTATACTGTATTTGGGGTGAAATCCTTTAG
Organism: Coregonus clupeaformis; assembly: GCF_020615455.1. NCBI lineage: Eukaryota > Metazoa > Chordata > Actinopteri > Salmoniformes > Salmonidae > Coregonus > Coregonus clupeaformis. The sequence continues at coordinate 3,336 of NW_025534592.1, read as the reverse complement.
TCATTATTCTTAAAATACAAATTAATCTAACAGAGGTTGAAAAGTGGTGGGATTGCCCTTTAATTAATGATGGGATGATTGCTGCAAAGGAGTGCTGCTGGAGTTGGACTTGGATTGTTATCTGTTAGGGGAATGGGAGGTAGCAAGAGGCCAATTTGTATACCTGTGAGAGTAATGTTCCTTTCTATTGTCAAGGCCTGTGCTAGAATAATATCCTGTATGTCTTTTAATGTCGGAAAGATGAAAGCACATGAAAAGCCCTTGACCTGTCAACTGTTATTATGGACTCTTCTTCCCACATCAATTGCAAAACCTTTGTACAGGGAGCGTACTACTCACAAAATCAGAACAGTGGTGTGCTTCAAAGCTCCTCACCTGAAGTTATTCTGTGCTCCTTAATGAAGTCAAGGAAACCCGTCCCAGAGGAGTGGCTGAAGAGGAGACCCTCTTCCACAGATACTGTAGTCTACAGCTCCTTAGGGGGTTGAGAGTGCCGGCAACCTTGGCTTAACAGCAAACGGTTTGTTTGCTACCACTGGAGATACAACTGTAAGTGCCTCCCTCTGGGGGCTTTTAGTTGAAGCATTCCCCACAAGGTCATTGCCATCCCCATCGAGTGCTATAAATCACCGGTAGCAGTTATGTGGATGTGATATGTGACTGTTTGACACCTGCTCAATGCACTAAGTCCCTCCTCGACGAGTGAAACCGCAGGCAGTCGTATAGGGCAGAGCGTGTCAATGTAAAAGTCCAGGTAATCACCATATCATCAGAGATATCATCTCTACAGGGAAAATGGCTCATCCCATCTGAATGAATTCGTTTTTGTCACCAGTGTCCGTCGATGGAGAGGCAAGAAGGAGTGTGTCTATTGTTGATTGAGGATTACCAGGAGGATGAAACAAGAGCTTCAGAGTAGACTCCATCAGGAAGTCAATGACACTGCCCTTTAGAGAGAGGGGAGAGCAATATGGCTGCACACACAAAAACTGCCATGTATACTGATTATAATTAATTACAGCGGTTGTAGAATATGTCATTTGCTGTGAACTTATGATGCAATTACTTATTAAATGCTGGCTCTATGCTATTACCAATGGCTGGTAATCTTGTAATCTGGCTAACTGCGTTGGATTTTCTCTCCAGACACAGTGTCCCCGTGCGTCTAAAGCACTCATAGTGAAGAAACACTTGCTCCTATTCTTCGCCGTTGGACAGATAAAACAGTGAGATTCATAGCTAAGGCTGCACCAAGTACTATAAAACCCACATGGTTGCCCTATCTCGTGTAGCATGATCCAGTTGAAAAGGAATGATGAATGAGTACATTATCAAAATGTACTTTGTTCTACTTAGTGTCCAGTTCTTTCATCTGATTGACTTTCAATCTCTTTCAAAGATAAGAGGAGTTAGTTCAGTGCCTTAAGTAAGACAAATGAGGCCTTGTCTTTAACGAGCACTAAAGCATGATAGTCGGGATCAGAGCCATAAGAGAGAAATTTCCTGTCACTCCAACTTTAGGGGATAGAACTACAGTAGAAGGGTTGACTATTCTTTGTTATTTACGGACCGTTGTTTACCTTTTGAAGCTCACTTGTTCTCTATCACAGACGTGTGTTTGTCAAGCAGCTGCCATTGTAATTATTTAAGTTGTGACCTGGCTATGGCTTCCCGATCTATAACCCAGAAGGTAGCACCAGTTATTTGGGTGGGTTCCATTCAGCCGCTCCAGTATACAGTGGGAAAAAAAAGTATTTAGTCAGCCACCAATTGTGCAAGTTCTCCCACTTAAAAAGATGAGAGAGGCCTGTAATTTTCATCATAGGTACACGTCAACAATGACAGACAAATTTAGGAAAAAAATTCCAGAAAATCACATTGTAGGATTTTTAATGAATTTATTTGCAAATTATGGTGGAAAATAAGTATTTGGTCACCTACAAACAAGCAAGATTTCTGGCTCTCACAGACCTGTAACTTCTTCTTTAAGAGGCTCCTCTGTCCTCCACTCGTTACCTGTATTAATGGCACCTGTTTGAACTTGTTATCAGTATAAAAGACACCTGTCCACAACCTCAAACAGTCACACTCCAAACTTCACTATGGCCAAGACCAAAGAGATGTCAAAGGACACCAGAAACAAAATTGTAGACCTGCACCAGGCTGGGAAGACTGAATCTGCAATAGGTAAGCAGCTTGGTTTGAAGAAATCAACTGTGGGAACAATTATTAGGAAATGGAAGACATACAAGACCACTGATAATCTCCCCTCGATCTGGGGCTCCACGCAAGATCTCACCCCGTGGGGTCAAAATGATCACAAGAACGGTGAGCAAAATGCCAGAACCACACGGGGGACCTAGTGAATGACCTGCAGAGAGCTGGGACCAAAGTAACAAAGCCTACCATCAGTAACACACTACGCCGCCAGGGACTCAAATCCTGCAGTGTAAGACGTGGTCCCCCTGCTTAAGCCAGTACATGTCCAGGCCCATCTGAAGTTTGCTAGAATGCATTTGGATGATCCAGAAGAGGATTGGGAGAATGTCATATGGTCAGATGAAACCAAAATATAACTTTTTGGTAAAAACTCAACTCGTCGTGTTTGGAGGACAAAGAATGCTGAGTTGCATCCAAAGAACACCATACCTACTGTGAAGCATGGGGGCTGTTTTTGGGGCTGTTTTTCTGCAAAGGGACCAGGACGACTGATCCGTGTAAAGGAAAGAATGAATGGGGCCATGTATCGTGAGATTTTGATTGAAAACCTCCTTCCATCAGCAAGGGCATTGAAGATGAAACGCTGGCTGGGTCTTTCAGCATGACAATGATCCCAAACACACCGCCCGGGCAACGAAGGAGTGGCTTCGTAAGAAGCATTTCAAGGTCCTGGAGTGGCCTAGCCAGTCTCCAGATCTCAAGCCATAGAAAATCTTTGGAGGGAGTTGAAAGTCCGTGTTGCCCAGCGACAGCCCCAAAACATCATTGCTCTAGAGGAGATCTGCATGGAGGGGAATGGGCCAAAATACCAGCAACAGTGTGCTTGAAAATCTGGTGAAGACTTACAGAAAACGTTTGACCTGTGTCATTGCCAACAAAGGGTATATAACAAAGTATTGAGAGAAACTTTTGTTATTGACAAATACTTATTTTCCACCATAATTTGCAAATAAATTCATTAAAAATCCTACAATGTGATTTTCTGAAAATTCTTTCCTCATTTTGTCTGTCATAGTTGACGTGTACCTATGATGAAAATTACAGGCCTCTCTCATCTTTTTAAGTGGGAGAACTTGCACAATTGGTGGCTGACTAAATACTTTTTTTCCCCCACTG